>NW_022437183.1:175066-175949 GCF_009761245.1 Sapajus apella
TCTTCTTCTTCTTCTTTTCTTCTTCTTCTTCTTTTCTTCTTCATTCTTCTTCTTCCTGTTTTAGAGACAGGGTCTTATGGCGTTACCCAGGCTGGAGTGCCAAGGCCTGAGTGCACTACAGCCTTGAACTCCTGGGTTCAAGTGACCTTACTGCCTCAGCCTCCCAAAGTGCTAGGATTATAGGCATGAGACACCACACCTGCCATTTTAGAACTTCTTTGTCTAATATACAACCACCTTCTCTCTTATCCTTTTAGATTCTTTATTTTTATTCTCTTAGCTGTTTTCATACCTTCCCTTAGTATTCTTTAGGTTTTTATGTTATTTTATTTTATTTTTTGAGATGGAGTCTCAGTCTGTCACCAGGCTGTAGTACAGTAGTGCTATCTCAGCTCACTGCAACCTCCACCTCCTGGGTTCAAGCAATTCTTCTGTCTCAGCCTCCCGAGTAGCTGGGACCACAGGTGTGCACCACCACACCCAGCTAATTTTTGAATATTTAGTAGAGACGGGGGTTTTACCATGTTGGCCAGGATGGTCTTATCTCTTGACCTCAAGATCCACCCATCTTTACCTCCCAAAGTGCTGGGATTACAAACATGAGCCACCGAACCTGGCACTCAGTACACTTGCTTGCTTGCTTCCTTCCTTCCTTCCCTCTTTCCCTTTCCTTCCCTCTCCTTTCCTTCTTTCATTTCTTTCCTTCTTCTTCCCCTTTTCTTTGCCTTTTCTTCCTTTTTTTAATCCTAGAGATGGAGTTTCCCTCTTGTCACCCAGGCTGGAGTACAATAGTGTGATTTTTGCACCATTTCTTTCCTTTCTTCCCTTTTTCTTTCCCCTTTTCTTTTCTTTTTCTTTTTCTTTTCTTGTCTTTCTTTTCTTT
>NW_022437183.1:176049-416432 GCF_009761245.1 Sapajus apella
TTTGAGACAGAGTTTCGCTCTTGTTACCCAGGCTGGAGTGCAATGGCTCAATCTCGGCTCACCGCAACCTCCGCCTCCTGGGTTCAGGCAATTCTCCTGCCTCAGCCTCCTGAATAGCTGGGATTACAGGCACGCGCCACCATGCCCAGCTAATTTTTTGTATTTTTAGTAGAGACAGGGTTTCACCGTGTTGACCAGGATGGTCTCGATCTCTTGACCTCGTGATCCACCCGCCTTGGCCTCCCAAAGTGCTGGGATTACAGGCGTGAGCCACCGCGCCCGGCCTAATTTTTATATTTTTTAGTAGAGATGAGGTTTCGCCATGTTGGCCAGCTGGTCTCGAACTCCTAACCTCAGGTGATCCACTTGCCTCGGCCTCCCAAAGTGCTGGGATTACAGGCATGAGCCAACCACACCCGGCCTCAGTACTTTTTATTAAATGTTCAGTAGAATTCTGGTCTCCTTTGGCCACCTTGTAATTTAGTCTTCATTTCTGAGATGATTTTGTTTTCTGCAGAGTATTTCTGGGTTTGCTCAGCTGTCATTTCATATCTTCCTGTTTTTTTAATCCATTGTGCCTTGAGTTTTTGCATTTATGATTTGATAAGACTTTAAAAATATCTGCAAATACTAACTTAAAGCTGTTTAAATTGGGGTATTGTGATGTTTTCTTTTGTTTCATTGTTTTAGGGAGAATTTTCATTAGCTAAAATGTTCTGATTCTCATTTTCTGTTTTATTTTTATAGTAGCTTTACATGGATTTTTCTATTTCTTCTATTTATTTCCTGATTGTATTTTCCATAATTTTCTTTACTAAGATAAGTATTAACAGTTACGTATTAATACACAGAAGCAAGAATTTTGATAGGGAAGTAAGTTTCTTATTTCAAGAGCACCCTCTTCCTTTGGTGTAGGGAAATGCAGTTTTTTTCAATCAATGACACTCTTTTTTATTTGTTATTTTTAAAATTATTTTTATTTTTTGAGATGGGGTCTTGCTCTGTCACACAGGCTGGAGTGTAGTGGCGTGATCTTGACTCACTATAACCTCTGTCTCCCGAGCTCAAGCAATCCTCCCACCTCAGCCTCCCAAGTAGCTGGGACCATAGGCTTCTGCCACCATGCCCAACTAATTTTTTTTGTATTTTTGGTAGGAATGGGTTTTTGCCATGTTGCCAATGCTGGTCTTGAGCTCCTGAGCTCAAGCGATCCTCCCGCCTTGGCCTCCCAAAGTGCTGGGATTATAGGCGTGAGCCACCACGCCTGGCCCAAATCAATGACACTCTTATTGGAGGGCAGTGTCAGTATGTTTCTCATTTGTGCTTCACTTTTGTTTTCATAGGATCCTTACTTTCCCTTTCTTGCTTCTTCGTTTAATTTTATTATCGAGGTCTCAATGGGTACCTTTTTTTTTTCAATTTACCCCTTCTCCCTCCAAAAGCGATGCCTTCTTGAAGCTACCTCATTTATCTTGAGCAACTTTAACGGTGGCTGTGGTAGCTCATGCTTATAATCCCAGAACGGATCGCGTGAACCCAGGAGTTTGAGACCAGCCTGTCAACATAGGGAGAGCTCATCTCTATAAAAAATACAAAAATTAGCTGGGCACGATGATATGTGTCTGTAGTCCCAACTACTCGGAGGATTAATTGAGCCTGGAGGGTGAGGTTGCAATGAGCCATTATTGTAACACTGTACTCTAGCCTGGGTAACAGAGTCAGACCCTGTCTCAAAAAAAATGCACATTAAAAAAAAAGTAACTTCCTTTTAATTTCCCAGTAGCCTGTGTTTGATATCCCATATCTTAGACCTATTTTTAGTATCTTCATAGTCAAGTAGGATTTTGTTTTTTGTGGATTTTTCTTTGTTCCACCAGCAAACCTCTCTCTTTTTTTCCTTTTTTTTTTTTTTTTTTTTTTTTGTTGTTGTTGTTGTTAAAGCTCTGTACTCTTGCCTGTCTCTTACCACAGGCATGGAGCTCAGAGGAGTTTCTTGAATTGTGGGATATTTTGAAGTTCCTTTTTATATGTCTCCCAGTTTTTCTGAGGCATGGGTTATGAGTGATTTTATTTGTGTATGTTATTGATCTATGTAGCTTTTCTGGAGCATGGAGAAATTCAGTTTTAGGCAGCTGTCATTAAGCTCTACAGCCCAGAAATCATACCCTTCATTTTTGAAGAATTTTTTGCTGGATAAAGAATTGCAGATTGGGCTGGGAGCGGTGACTCATGCCTGTAATTCCAGCACTTTGGGAGGCTGAGGTGGGTGGATGACCTGAGGTCAGGAGTTCGAGACCAGCCTGGCCAACGTGGTGAAACCCCGATTTTACTAAAAATGTAAAAATTAGCCAGGCATGTTGGCGGGTGACTGTAATCCCAGCTACTTGGGAGGCTGAGGCAGGAGAATCACTTGAACCCAGGATGTTGCAATGAGCTGAGATTGCACCAGTGCACTACAGCCTGGATGACAAGAGCAAAACTCCATCTCTAGGATAAAAGCGTCAATAGGAGCAGCCTCATCTTTCCAAGGTTCTTCCTTCTTAGCTCCTCTAATTTTCCTAGCCTTAGTTGGTATCCACTGAATTAGCCAGCTTTTCTTATATTTTCATATATTTAATATTTTATGTAGGTGGGAGCATTGGTATGTCATAAGATATTCCATTCCATCCTCATGCCTGCTTGCTACCATTTGTGCTTATTTTTAAGAGATAAGATTTCTTATGTTTAGTTCTCAACTTTATTTATAAGATCTTGAATTTTTATGGTACTTTTATTAAAATCTGTGCCAGAGGGCCCCAAGACCACCCCAGGTGTGATGGTTTGCTAGGAAGATTCACAGGACTATAGTATGTTTTATATAGTTGTACTTATTGCTAAGATTTATTACAGCAAAAAGATACAAAGCAAAATCGGCAAAGGTAAAAGGTACATGGAGCCACATCCAGAGGAAACCAGGTTTCCTAGAGTCCTCTTTCAGTGGAGTCTCATGGGACATGCTTATTCCTCTGTCAATGAGTTGTGACAACACATGTGAAATGTTGTTTACCAGGGAGGCTCATTAGAGACTCTGTGCCCAGGGATTTTACTGGGCCACTTCATGTAGGGATCCTCTGTCTAGCGTTTACAGTTCAGACTCCCAGAAGTAAAGCAGGTCTTCAGCATGAACTGTATTGTTGCATAAACAGTTTGGCACAATAGGCCACTCTTATCAGTTAGGTTCATGGGAACCCTCCTGAACCTCCTCAAATAGACGTTCCCAGAAGGCAGCCAAAGGCCAACCTTGCCAGCAAGTCTTTTCAAGGATAGCTGTTTAGGCCTGTTAACTCCTTTTTTTTTTTTTTGGCTGATAACTGTTTTTCTGTATACCAGTCTAGTGAAACATTTATTCAGTATACTAGGAAAAATTGTTGGGGACCTAAAATAGGTCAGCAATGTCGTATCTAATATAATCAGCTCATTTTTTTCTTAGTAAAACTCTGAGAAACAGTAGTAAGGAAAATAAAACAAAATTATTTTTCTTTAATATTCTCAGAAAAGTGTACTCAGTGAGGGAAAATAACATCTTCTCAATCATAATCTTAATATTTTATTCTTTTTAAACATTTTAAGTTGAGATAGTAAAATGCCAGTATGTTATGGTAAGTAACATTTTCTTCCTTCACTAATTTTTATTAATGGTCAGAGAAAATGACTGTGTAAAGAAATTGTATATTTATTCTTTTCTTTTAGCCTAAGAAAGCTGTCAAGGTAAAACCTCACCCACCTATAGCTCCTCGACCTTCTAGTGGTTCCACTGCATCATCTCGCCACCGATTGTTAAGGGTTCTCCCCAACATTGGGCAATCTTGTTTACCTTCTCTTGGGAACACGTATCTGCCCGAAACATCCAGGAATGCAATTTCAAGTTTGGTAACTCAACTCCCTGCTGAGAGACCCATATCTTCTATCACTGGTGAATTTCTTAAGGAAGATAATAACTGGAAGAATAACACACTGTCTCACTCCAGTAGCAGCATCAAACTGCCTCCTCAGATACCCCACTTGGAGTTGAGAAATGATGAACAGCTTGCTGACTCTGTTCTCCATCTTGGATCATCCCTGCCTAGGCGGACGAAACACTTTTTAGGAAACTTGCCATCTAGTAATGGGGAGGACACTGTTTTACTTCCACCTACAGAAGAATGTGTAACCGAAGAATCACTTCTACCTGAAGTAGGCTCACTGGCTTCATTTGCAGAAGGAAATGCTGATGAACACAACAGTGGCTTAGAAGGTGCATGCAAAGTGAATCCGGAGTTGTTACTCATTAATGCTGACAAAGGGTTGAAAGCTCCAGACCAGCATCTCAAGCATGTTGCAAGAGTGCTGAATGGGGAATCTGTAGAGGCTTCAGTTCTTAACTACCGGGAATTAAGTCCTCACAAGAACAGACTCTTGTCACCTCTTCGCTGTTCTGCACCAAGGTCGCTACATAATTCTCTGGTGAAACCACAGAGACAGTCCAAATGTTTTCAGTCGGGGAAACTACAGTCTTCTTCTCAAAATGTGTTCCAGTCACTGGATGTTCGAAACATAACTGATTCTTCTTTCTCTAGGACTACTCACTTTCGAGGTGTTAAAGTTGATTCACCTGGGAAAAGATCTGATGTTATTTCCAAAATTGAGGCTCGGGATATCACAGAAATGGCTAACAAGGCTTCCAAAGAGCCTGTTGGTTGTGTAAATAATATCAGTTTTCTTGCTTCACTGGCCCGGAGCACAAGCAGAGATAGTTTACAGAGCACACGTGGAGCAGGCAGGCTTCGGACCCCTGGAATTGGGCTGTCTACAAACCTCCAGCATTTTCAGGAAGAAAACCTTAGGAAAAGTTCTCCCCAGTTAGAACATACAGAATTTTTTTTCGTAAGTATTTTCCTTTCGACATGCTCTAATAGTTATCCTTGTAGTGATCCAACATATTTAAAGTTTAGTTTCTGTTTACATAAATAAGGAAGGCTAAGATTTTATTGTTTTCATAAGTTTATCTGAAAATGTTTATTTAGTTTGTAGAAAATCTTCTTGATGGTTGAATTTTGAATGCTGGTTTAGTCCTGAACTGAGAACAGTAATTTGAAAATAAGTTCATGTAAACAGTTTATCAGATGTGTATGTATGTATATGTTGCTCAGGTTGGCCTCTTACTCCTGGGCTCAAGCAATCCTCCTGCCTCAGTCTCCTGAGTAGCTGGGAATATAGGTACATGTCAATGCACCTAGCAATATGTATTTTTAAATGCTAAGTATTTTTAATGTTTTTTCCATCAAATGAAAAGTAAGAACTTTTCATTTGAGTCAGCAAATTTTACTCTCTCTTTCTCTCGCTTTTTTTCTGTGTGTGTGAGCCAGGGTTTCATTCTGTCACCCAGGCTGGAGTGCAGTGGCACAATCATGGCTCACTGCAGCCTTGACCTTGCAGGCTCAAGCAATCTTCCCACCTCAGCCTCCCCAGTAGCTGGGACTACAGATACATGTAACCATGCCTGGCTAACTTTTGTATTCTTTGTAGAGATGGGGTTTTACCATGTTGCCCAGGTTATTCTCAAACTCCTGGAGCACAGTGGCGCAATCACAGCTCACTGCAGCTCGATGTCCCAGGCTCAGGTGATCCTCTCACCTCAGCCTCCCAAAGTGCTGGGATTACAGGCATGAGTCACTACGCCCAGCAAATTTTACCCTCTTAAATAATAAACACAATATTGCTAGATGTGGAATCAGGTTCTGAATTAATTTAACAAAAATTGGATTAAATAATTTAAAATAAAAGTCCAACAGCATCTTAGTGATAAGTTACAAGTATTTCATGTTTGTTGATCATTTCTATTCTTCGTTGACTTACCTCTGTAGATGTTTTGTGTTTTAATTTTAGTCTACCCATGGTATTGGAATGAATGGAAATAATGCAGCAGCAGGGAAAAGAGTAGGTAAGCTACAGATAATTTTGAAAACAATATAAGGCTGATAATTACATAATTATGCATCTGGTTGAATTTTCCAAGAGAAACAGGAAGAACATTCTCTGTGTCACGTACAGATTAAATTGTCTCCCTAAATGTTTTTCCAATTAAGAAAATAATTATGAGAACTGACTGTAGGACACATACAAAGAATAAAACAAAATTGAAATTGGGATCTCTTACCTTGGAAGAGGTATTTTCTATGTCAAAAAAGCCAAGATTATTGAAGAATGAATACGTAGTTCTCAACTACCTTAGCTGCTGGCCACCATAGAGCCATGTGGGTTTTGAAGAATTACCCTAGAAAGATATCTTTCACCATCATGGTCGAACATCAGAGGTGGTGGTAAGAATCTCTTTGTGATGCGCACTGGTCATTTCTGAATAAAAGAAAGGGATAGTCTCTAGGGCCAGCCCTTTCCAAGGCAATAGTATTGGAATTGACTATAATATAACATTAGCACTTTTTTCTGCCAATACAGTAGTAACACATTAAAAATGTGTTGTCTTGGCCAGTCTTGTCTTTTTTTCTTTTTTTTTTTTTTCTTTTTTGAGACAGAGTCTTACTCTGTCACCAGGCTAGAGTGCAATGTCACTCTCTTCTGCTCACTGCAACCTCTGCCTCCTGGATTCAAGCAATTCTTCTGCCTTAGCCTCCCAAGTAGCTGGGACTACAGGTGCATGCCACCATGCCCAGATAATTTTTGTATTTTTAGTAGAGACGGGGTTTCACCACGTTGGCCAGGATGGTCTTGATCCCTTGACCTCCTGATCTGCCCGTCTCAGCCTCCCAAAGTGCTGGGATTGCAAGCATGAACCACTGCACCTGGCCTGGCCAGTCATTATTTTCAAGGAGGAAGGAAGCTATATTTTTAAATGTTTTAATACCCAGACCAGGGATAGGAAACTCATTACCAAAGATGTGCCACCTTTGTAGCCCCAAGGTTTTAAAACATTTGTTATGGTTGTCATGTGAGTTTTATGTTTTTATGGAAGACATTTAGGGTTTGTTTTTCATTCCTATGTAAGGCCCAAGGTTATAAAGTCGTAATCTATTTGCATATTTTTTCAATTCTTTTGTATCATGGTAAAATAAACATAGTATAAATTTTACTGTCATAACCATTTTTAAGTATAAAGTTCAGTGATTTTCACATTCTTGGCCATCTATCACCACCATCCTTCTCCAGATCACTTTTCATCTTACAAAACTGAAACACTTTTCCCCATCTCACCACCCTGGCAGCCACCATTTCATTTCCTAACTCTACAATTTTTTAGGTACTCTTACCTTATGGAAGTGGAATCATACAGTATTTGTCTTTTTACAACTGGCTTATTTCACTTATCAGAATGCCCTCAAGGTTTATCCATGTAGTAGCATATGTCAAATTTTTTCCTTTCTGGGGCTGATATTCTATTGTGCATGTGTGTACATGTGCACACATACACACACACTATATATACCCATACACACACCACCACATTTTGCTTATCCATTCATCCATTAACAGACAGTTGTATTGTCTATTAACATGTGTCCATGTTTTAGCTATTGTGAATAATGATGCTGGGAACATGGGTATTCAGATATGTCTTTGAGACACTACTTTCATTTCTTTAGAGTATATACCCAGAAATGAAATTGCTGGATCAGAAGCTATTTCTATTTTTAAATTTTTGAGGAACCATCATATTATTTTACACAATTGCTGTATTATGTTACATTCCCATCAACAGTGCAAAAGAATTCCAGTTTCTCCACATCCTTGGCAACACTTGTTATTTTCCTATTTTTTTGCTAGTAGCCATCCTAATGGATGTGAGGTGATGTCACTGTGGTTTTGATTTGTATATCTGTGATTAGTGTTACTGATTATTGATTTCCTAATTAGTGAAGTTGATTTCTTGATAAGTAGTTTCATGTGCTTATCAGCCATTTGTAGATCTTCTTTGGAGAAATGTCTTTTCATGTTTTTTACCCAGTTTTGAATTGGGTTTTGTTGTTGTTGAGTTTTAGTAGTTGTTTATATATTCTAGATATCAATCCCTTATGATATAAATGATTGCCAAATTTTCTCTCATTCTGTGTGTTGCCTTTTTACTCTGTTGATACTGTCTTTTGATGCACACAAGTTCTTAATTTTTAAGGAAATCCAGTTTGTCTATTTTCTTCTTTTGTTACCTGTGCCTTTGGTATCATATTCAAGAAATCACAACCAAATCCAATATCATGAAGCTTTTCTCCTATCTTTTCTTCTAGAAGTTTTATAGTTTTAGGTCTTATGTTTAGGTCTTTGATCCATTTTGAGTTAATTTTTGTATAGAACTTAAGGTAAGGGATCCACCCTTTTGCATGTAAACATCCCATTTTCTTACCTTTTATTGAAACACTGTACTTCCTCATTGAATGGTCTTGGCCCCTGTGTTGAAAGTCATTTGATCATGTATTCAAGGGTTTGTTTCTGGGCTCTCTACTCATTGGTCTACATATCTGTTTTATGCCAGTATCACATTGTTTTGTTTACTGTAATTTATTGACTTTTAATATTATAGCTGTTCTTTTTCCTTGACAAATAACTCTGTCCTGCCCTAAGGCACAGCTAATCTTCTTGGAAATTTTCATTTCCCCCATCCCTACTCACTCAGCTTTAGTTCAGTCTTCAGTGCTGCTTCGTGTCTCACTGCTCTTCTGAAACTGCTATTGCTGTGGTCACTGAAGATCTCCATAATTTCAAATCCAGTGGATGCCTCCGTATCTTTTATCTTACTTGATTTTTGTATCCCTCATTCTTGAAATATTTTTCTTTTTTTTTTCTAAGCTATCGCATTTTTTACAATTTTTTTCCTTTCTTTTAATCTTTTTTATTTTAACCTCAATTTTCCTTTTTTTTTTAACCAGCCCTCTGCTGGTCCCCAGATATGTGTTCTTTTTGTTTGATTTCATTTAGGTTTGAAGTATCAGCTGCTAGCCTCAGTAGAGATGTGTAACTTGCTGCCATTTTTTCTCACCATAATAACTATCATTCTGAATTATCTAGAAGAGTCTCTATATATTTTAATGTAAGTTTCATTTAATTGAGTTCCTGGATTCCTCCCTTGGTCCTCTGTTCTTTTCACTATAAGGTCTCCCTTGGAAACTATCCATTCTTATAGTTTTAGCCATTGATTTTAGGCAGATGACTACCAACCTTGCATCTGGAACACTAATTTATTACTTTTTTGCTGCTTTTCTGTTGAGGCGGCTTCAGAGAGGAATTGATAATTGAGGATGTCTTACAGGATAAGTCAAATTCTACTGGATTGACAAGGTAGAGAGTTTATTTTAGAAGAGACTTCAGATGCGGATGGACTTGGTACATCCTTCAGGGTGGGTATGATGTGGTAAATTACAGTGTCTCCAGATAGTTAGAAAGGCATTGTACTGGCATAATAATACCTTAAATGCCAGTCCAAGGAATTTAGATTTTTCTTGTTTATAGTAGGTAAACGATATGTTTAGCAATGATTTCTAGCACACAGTAGTTGACTAACAGTTTTCTTTGAGTGGTAGAAGGATGTATGGAAGCTGCTCTCATAAAGGACTGCACTTATATTTTTGTGTGCTGCCTCATTACTGTCACTAATGTGTTCTCGGTCTCTACACATTCCAAGAGTTTTTGCTGTTTTTGTTTTTTTGAGACAAAGTCTTGCTTTGTTGCCTGACCAGACTGGAGTGCAATGGCACGATCTCAGCTCACTACAGCCTTCTCCTTCTGGGTTCCGGTAATTCTCTTGCCTCAGCCTCCCAAGTAGCTGGGACTACAGGCGTGTGCTACCATGCCAGCTAATTTTTGTATTTTTAGTAGAGGTGGGGTTTCACCATGTTGGCCTGGCTGGTCTCGAACTCCTGACCTTAAGTGATCCGCCCACCTCAGCCTCCCAGAGTCCTAGGATTATAGGCATGAGCCACTGTGCTCAGCCTCACAAGAGTTCTTGAATGACAAAGTGTGGAGAATATTGAGTTAAGCATCTCCAAAGGAAAGAAAAAAATGAAAATGTGACTGTAGTGAATTAAATTATCATCAGAGATTCTTCCAACATTGTTTAAGGAATAATATCTTAAGCCTGAATTTTAAAGATAGTTTTGAGTAGATTAACTTCCATTGGACATCCTGTAACATATGCCTTTCTTTGGTGTCCTGTGCAACTGCAAGTAAATATCTTTTTAAAAATATTTTAGGTAGTGGAATTACCCCATCACCTTTGTGAGATGTTCCTGGTAGCTCCAAGTGGATTTGAGAAAGAAAACTTTATTAACTGAGTTAGTACCCAGGTACCATTAAGAGTCACTCAGTTGTTTCAAATTTTGTTTCTAGTTTTGGCAAGATCTGAGAGTGTATTTTAGACTGGTAATAAAGAAGACTTAATTTTGCTGGGCTTGGGTACAAATTACCTAATCTCTGTTTTGACAAAAAACAGAAAACTAATTAATTGTAAATCCAATTTTTTGAACCCTGTAAGGATTTTTAGGCTTTTAGCTGCCAAATAAATAACAAGGGTAGGCCTCTCAAATCTTTCTCAGTGGTGGAGAAAAGGTGCCAGCACCATTGACACTACCATTTTTACCCCACTCTTTCCACTTGTTCTTGGATTCTTTCTTTGCCTCTTGCTTCTTAACCTTTGAGTGACATCAAGCACTGTGTACTTGCACTGTCACTTTATCAACTATGGGAAGTAACTTTGAGCCTCTCTGCTTATGACTGGGGTTTGTTGACATTTTGATCAGTTCTAAAAGACATTAAGAAATTGATTTAATTCTTACAGTAGTACAGACTTCAGTAAATATTTTTGGAAAACTAGTAGTACTGTGAAATTGAGCTGTGTACTATTTTAGTCACTGTTACTAATATGACATTTTATATAATTATAACATGCTTAAAACTTTCAGAGTGCTTTTTACATATATGGACTAGTTGACCTTAAAGTGCTTATTAACCTAAAGAGAAAAATACATGTTCTATTATCTTAAAAATAACTTGAAGTTTTGAAAGAATAAATGACTTGCTCATGATTTGATGAACTTAACTTCCTGTGGTATAATTGGACTAAAAGACATGTTTTATGATACTCGGGTACTTCTTTTTGGGAGTGAACAAACAGAATGTTTGTATTGCAATCATCTTCTCAGCAGTTTCATCAAATATGATTTTGAAACAGACATTTTTCTTTATTCTCTGTCAAAATTTGGTGTACTTTATATGAACTGATTACCATTAGAAATAATCAGAAAAGTGGTGTGGATAAAAAGTTCTAAAAAATAAGTGCTAATCAGTAGAAACCTACCACATTAAAAAAAAAAATAGTTCTACTGCAACTTGACATGTAGACTTTCTAAGTAATTTTAGATATAAAAATAGCACAAATTAATTTTTATGACATAGATATTTACTTTGATAGGACTGTGTTTTGTGTTTTGCTTAACAGTATTTCATGTTTAGGATTTTAGGCCTGTGTTAATCAAGGTGTCCTTTCTCTAAATAGGAGAATGTACTACTCATCACCTCCCACCTGTGAAAGCCCCACCTCACACAAAGAAGAAAACAACAAATCATTGTTTTCTTTGTGGAAAGAAAACAGGACTGGCTACTAGCTACGAATGCAGGCAGGTTGGCCAGCTGGAGAGGCTGAGATGCTCTCTCTGTGGTAATCCAGCTTGGGGATTATGCAAAATAAAATATTTAAATTGCCTATTGATAACATCATTAAGATGATGTTCAAATAGCTATCTTCAGTTGAACTAATCGGCTGAAGTAAAGAACAAGTAGATAGCTCATGGGTTTCCAAAAGACAAAAACAGTTCCTTCCTTGTTCTTTAAATTAGGGGGTTTAAACCAATCTGAGAGTTTACCTTTTTTGTGTTATGATGAGCCTCCTTGGATTTTGTTTGAATGGCACCTTGGAAGAGCCTCTCCCTGAATATCTGTTTAAAATTTAACAAAAAGAAATTAGAAGTCAATATAAAATAGATGAATAGTATATTTCCAGAAAGGTATGAAATTTTTCTTACTATAATTATTTATTTCATTAGTATTGATTGATATTCTTCAGGATAATATATGATATTATCTTGTCTCTCTGCCCTTAGATTGAGGCCAGGCTTGAAAATAACTGCTGCTGTGGCTTTTTTTTTTTTTTTTTTTTTTTTTTAAAGACAAGGTCTCACTTTGTCATTTAGGCTGGAGTGCAATAGTGCGATCATAGCTCACTGCAACCTTGATGTCTTGGGCTCAAGCGATTCTCCTGCCTCAGCCTCCCTAATAGCTAGGACTATAGGCATGTGCCACCACACCTGGTTAATTTAAAAATTTTTTTGTAGAGACAGATCTCACTATATTGCCTAGGCTGGTCTCGAGCTCCTGGCCTCAAGTGATCTTCTCACCTTGGCCTCCCAAAATGCTAGAATTTCAGGTGTGAGCTGCCACCACACTCAGCCCAATCACTGCTTTTCAGAGTACTGAATATCTTGTTCAAATGAAAACAGCTTGTTACTAGAAATATTTTTTAAAAATCATTTCATGACAGATTTTACTATTTTAATTTTCTCATTAGACTGAATTTCTCAAATTCAGAATTCTTTCAGGTTTACTAAGTATAAGAAAAATCATAGGCATATTTATCAGCTTTTTGCAGTTTTACTACTGATAAGAGTTCTATACCCTGTTTCATTCTATAATGGCTTCTTTATCATAAATTGTCATGTTCATAGACAATTTGTTCTTTTTGGGGGTATTTATGCTTGTTTACCAATGGAAGGAAAATGTAAGCACTGAAATTGTTAAAAAGAACCAAGGGCCCTGTTGGAATACCTGAAGTCAAGCTCCTAGAGAGATGAGCCTTTCATAGAAATACAACTATTCATGTAAACTTTTTTTGTGCTCTAGATGTGGAAACAACTTCTGTGCATCTCATCGTTATGCAGAAACTCATGGCTGTACCTATGATTACAAGAGTACAGGGAGGAGATACTTGCAGGAGGCAAATCCTGTGGTTAATGCACCAAAACTTCCAAAAATCTAACTCTTCCTCTGCACCTTACCGTTCTGCTCGGGAATCGTATTATAATGACAGAAGAAATATTGTTTAGACTGCATTATCTTTGTTCGACTCCAAAAGATTTGCCAAATAACAAAAACATACAATGCATACTGTTGGAGAACAAGACTACTACTGTATTTTACACCTTTATTTCTTGGAGAAACAAAAGTTTTCAAAGTAGTTTTAAAAACTTTACACTGGATGATTTAGCTTTGTTATTGCATGTCTTGTGTTAAGTGTTTTATATTTGATATTGCAGTTTTAATAGACAAATCTTCAAAAGATGCACGTTAGGAAATTAAATATTTTCTAAATAACCAACCTTCCACATTGTACAGAATGAACAGTCATGTAATGAATGGCTCTACTCAAATTGACCATATGGTTTTTTTCTTTATTTTTCTTTTCTTCTCCTTCTTCTTCTTCTTTTTTTTTTTTTTTTTTTTCATAGGTGGGATGAGTGGAGATTTTTTTAAAATCCCATGTGTGAAAGTTTACTGGGTTTACTAGCAAGTTCCTTTTTACTTCAAGCTACTTCTGATAAAAAAAAAAAAAAAAAAAAAAAAAGAACATTTTTCCAGTGTGGTTTTTAACAGATATATATTTCTTCCACATTCAGATTGGCATTCAGACATGTATCCACTCTATAAACACATCATGTTCATGATAGTGTATATTTTACTACTTTTTGAATGTTAATTTTAAAACAGAAGATGTCCCACTTGCCATTAAATATAGAAACCAACTTTTTACCTTTTGAAAATGGCTACATTTAAAACAAAATCTCGCAGCTTGGTTTCTCTTATTTGTTGAGTGCTATTACCAGGAGAAATTCAAATAAATATTCAATTTCATTATGAGTTTTATTATTTATTTATAATAATTTTTCTTTTATAAATACTTTGTCTTTTATAAAACTAATTAAATGAGTGATTTATTTTACATGGAAAAAACAACTCTCAGTATAAAAGTATTCTTTTAGGGGATTAAGGACCCTGTTTCCCCAGGTATAACCAGAAACCATTAAGGCATTTGAGAGGCCACTTGCTGTATAGAAGCTCAGTTGAGATTGATGCTGAACCCTGGTAAACAACTATCACCCAACCCAGGTAGACTCTGCAGCTCTGGGGTAGCAGACTCTGCTAAGGGTACCAGAAGGCTAAAATAGTAGCTGTGAGGGGGCCTCTTCCTTCACTTAAGGTTGAATGAACTGGAAAGCTCCCTGCCCTTGCTCCAGTAAGAAATGAAATGTTGGTTGAGACAGATGCCTTCAGACAAAGAGGCCAGTACATTTACAAGAGGAAATGGCTAAAAGTTAGCAAAGGAGCCATGCAAATGGGGGTTTGAAGGCATACTTTAAGAAGGGTGGATATAGGTGGATGAAAAATATTTTCATCTGTGTTGTGAATAATTCAGTGTTTCCTCCCCTATCAAAAAAACATGTGTTGTAGACATTTAAAATAAAAGAACTGCATTACAGAGATAGACTGATGAGAAATGGACCATAACATATTTATTCTACAAACAAATATGAATGCTTAGGGCATACTTGAGGTAGTGTACTATGCTTTTTAAACCAAGACTATAAAGAGAAGTAAGTCTCTAAATTTTACTAGAGGTTGTGGCCAAAGTTACATCCTTTTACCAGTTTTCAAGTAACTGAGAGCTGAACAGTTTTAATTCAACCAGTTATTATATTTAGGGGCATTTCCTTATGCTTTAGATTCTTACACAGACACATTCCAAATTTTAGATACATTGTATCTGTCTTTGCATTTCCAGTAATTAGCAGGGTGGAATGCATGTAGGTACTGGTTAAACATTAGTTGAATAAATTGATGCATTGGACAATTTTTTTTTTTTTTTTGAGATGGAGTCTTCTTGCTCTGTCACTCAGGCTGGGAGCAGTGGTGTGATCTCAGCTCACTGCAACCTCTACCTCCTGGGTTCATGCGATTCTCCTGCTTCAGTCTCCGGAGTAGCTGGAATCATAGGCACTCACCACCAAGCCTGGCTAATTTTTTTATTTTTAGTAGAGCTGGGGGTTTTACCATGTTGGCCAGGCTGGTCTTGAACTCCTAACCTCAAGTGATCTGCCCACATTGGCCTCCCAGAGTGCTGGGATTACAGCCATGAACCACAGCACCTGGCCCCATGACTTTGTAAAAAAGGCATTTATATTGTTTTATTTAGGTAAGCCCATTTTATATGACAAAGTTCAGTTTCTGGATTTTTTTAAAACAGCATTTGGTTTTAACAGCACTAAAAGCTTAAAATTTTTAACTTTTAGCTACGTGAAATATTTTCAGGTTATATTTAATGTAATCATTCTAAAATGAGAAGTCCAAATACTCAGATGCTCTTAAAATTCTATCAGTGGTGTAACTCATGGAGAGACTTAATTATTTTTAAAAAGACAGGAATTCATTTTCTCATATATGTTTAATGTTTTTAAGCCATCAAGACAAATAATCAAATTTTGCATCTAGTCATGTTTTTCAAAGTGTAACCCCTCTTCCACTCCTGGAGCATGAGATAATTTTAGGTATTACATGGGCGAGCATTTGTAATAATTATATATTTTTAATGTATTGGAAAATATAAGTATATGCAGTTTAAGTTAAAAATAAGGTAAAATGTGGCTCACGCCTATAATCCCAGCACTTTGGGGGGCTGAAGTGGGTGGATCACGTGAGGTCAGGAGTTCAAGACCAGCCTGACCAACATGGAGAAACCCCATCTCAAATAAATAAATAAATAAATAAAAGTAAAATACATGAATTTAGATTTAAAATGTTGGTTTAAAATTGGCAAGGATTAATATAGCAAAAATCATACAAATGATCTGAATGACTGAAAAAAAAATTTTTTTTTTTTTGAGATGGAGAGTCTTATTCTGTTGCCCAGGCTGGAGTACAGTGGCACGATCTAGGCTCACTGCAATCTCCACCTCCTGGGTTCAAGTGATTCTCCTGCCTCAGCCTCCCGAGTAGCTAGGATTACAGGTGTCCACCACTGTGTCCAGCTAATTTTTTGTATTTTAGTAGAGACAGGGTTTCACCGTTTTGCCCAGGCTAGTTTCGAACTCGTGACCTCAGGTGATCCGCCCGCCTCTGCCTCCCAAAGTGCTGAGATTACAGACGTGAGCCACCGTGCCCAGCCCTGAATGCTGAAATTTAAGAATTGAAGGTATGGGCTGGGCGCAGTGGCTCACGCCTGTAATCCCAGCACTTTGGGAGGCTGAGGCAGGGGAATCACAAGGTCAGGAGATCAAGACCATCCTGGCCAACATGGTGAAGCCCGTCTCTACTAAAAATACAAAAAAATTAGCTGGGTGTGGTGGCACACGCCTGTAGTCCCAGCTACTTGGGAGGCTGAGGCAGGAGAATTACTTGAACCCAGGAGGCAGAGATTGCAATGAGCCAAGATCGTGCCACTGCACTACAGCCTGGGTGACAATGCAAGACTCCGTCTCAGAAAAAAAAAAAAAAAAAAAGAAATGAAGGCATGATATTTTAAGTGTTCTTTGAAAATTAAAAACTTTTGAAATGGTTGATGAAACTAATATACATGGTTTTAGAAAAACTAAGGGCTAAAAAAGTAGGCTGTTCACAGTGGCTCACAGCTGTAATCCCAGCACTTTGGGAGGCCGAGGCAGGTAGATCACAAGGTCAGGAGTTCAAGACCAGCCTAACCAAGATGGTGAAACTCTGTTTCTACTAAAAATACAAAAATTAGCTGGGCATGGTGGCAGGCACCTATAATCCCAACTACTTGGGAGGCTAAGGTAGGAGAATTGCTTGAACGCCAGTGGCAGAGGTTGCAGTGAGCCAAGATCGCACCACTGCCCTCCAGCCTGGGTAACAGAATGAGACTCCATCTCAAAAAAAAGTAAAATTTTGTCATCGACGCCCCCTTCCAATTTCTTCTAATAATCAATTTTAGTTTTCCTAGTGGTTACCATCATAATGCTAGCCAGTATATTTTAGACATTATTTTATTATACTCTATTATTTAAAATGAGGAATTAGCTTAACAACACATTACCTCAATGCTTCCTAATTTTTGTCAGTGTATTAGTCTGTTCGGGCTGCCACAACAAAACATCACAACCTACAGAAATTTTTCTCACTGTTCTGTAAGCTACAAGTCTCAGATCAAGGTCCAGCAGGGTCGGTTTCTGGTGAAGGCTCTCTTTCTGGCTTGTAGACAGCTGACTTCCTGCTGTGTCCTCACATGGCTTTTCCTCAGGGAAAAGAGCATGAGTGCTCTCTGGTTGTCTCTTTTTTTTTTTTTTTTTTTTTTTCTTGAGACGGAGTTTTGCCCTTGTTTCCCAGGCTAGAGTGCGATAGCTCAATCTCGGCTCACTGGAGCCTCCACCTCCCAGGTTCAAGCGATTCTCCTGCCTCTGCCTTCCAAGTAGCTGGGATTACATTCATGCACCACCACACCTGGCTAATTTTGTATTTTTAGTAGAGATGGGGTTTCTCCATGTGGATCAGGCTGGTCTCAAACTCCTGACCTCAGGTGATCCACCCACCTCGGCCTCCCAAAGTGCTGGGGTTACAGGCATGAGCCATTGTGCCCAGCCGGGTGTCACTTATTTTTTTTTATTTTTTATTTTTTTAAGACAGGGTTTCACCATGTTGGTCAGGCTGGTCTTGAACTCCCGACCTCAGGTGATCCGCCTGCCTTGGCCTCCAAAGTGCTTGGATTACAGGTGTGAGCCACCACGCCCAGCCCTGGTGTCACTTCTTATAAGGACAGCAGTCTTGTCAGATCAGGGCCCCAACCCTTATTACCTAATTTAATCTTAATTACTGTCTTACTTCAAATATAACCACACTGGGGGTTAGGGCTTCAAAATGTGAATTTTAAAGTGGGGAGCACATGCATTCAATCTATAACATATTGTTCATGGCCTGCCAGAATCCATGTTCTTGTCACATGCAGATATACTCCATTCCAGCCAAACAACACTAAAAGTCTTAACTTGTTTAAGTATCAACTCGAGAGTCCAAAATCCAAAACCTAATTTAAGCATAAATCAGGTATGGCTGAAACTTTTAGTACCATTCACCCTGAGGCAAAATTCCTCTCCAGCTGTGGACCGGTAAAATCAGACAATATGCACTTCTAAAACACAGTGATGGGACGGGCGTAGGAAAGACATTCCATCTCAGAAAGGAGAAACAAGAAAGAAAAAAGGGATGACAAATTTCAATCAAGTCCCCAAACCTGGCAAGGCAAATCCCATTTGGTCTTAAGGTTCTAGAATTCTTTTTGATTCGATGCTATGCCCTTCAGGCCCACTTGGATGGCATTGTCACCCCCATGGAACTGGACCTCAGCCTTGTCCCTGAGGTACTGGGCAGTGGGATCCTGGCCTGCCCTGAATGAAGAGGTCTCACCCTTTGAAATGGAGGAGGAACCAGCCCAGCCTCTTAGGCCTGTGGTGAGAGTGGCAGCCTGTGGTTCATGGGCAATATTTGAACCACTTTTGGGGCCATTCTTCACTTATTAAAAGGATAGCTCATGTTCATAGCCAGATAGCTCTGTTGTCTATATCTGTAGAATCTGAGAAGTCCTACAGCCTTTTTTCATTCCATTCTGATTTTCCTGTCCCTTAGTTCCAGCTGGCAGTGTCTCTGCTGGTATAATCCCATCTCTATTCTTGGCTTCTGCTCAGGTGGCTGATTAAATCTATGGTCTACACCCACACTAATGTTATCAAATGGTTGTTCAGCCACACCTTTAATGCTCTCTTCATGCTTTCTCATTTCTTTACAATGTGGACAGGCCGAGAATTTTCAATATCTTCAAGTTCTAGTTTACTTTTGCTTAAAATTCCTTCAGTTTATTTCCTTGCATTTTAAGTGGCAGAGAAACCAAGTTGTTCCTTCAATACTTTGCTTAGAAATCTCCTCAGCTAAATTTAGATCCAGTTTCATTGCTCACAATTTCTACCTTTCACAAAACACTAGAACACAACTGAACTAAGTTCTTTCTATTTTATAACAAGAATCTTCTTTGTTTCTATATTAACCTGTTCTGCATTTCTGAGACTTTACCAGATAGGCCTTTAAAGTCCATCATGCGCTGGGCACAGTGGCTCATGCCTGTAATCCCAGCACTTTGGGGAGGCTGAGGTGGGCAGATCACAAGGTCAAGAGATCAAGACCATCCTGGTCAACATAATGAAACCCTGTCTCTACTGAAATACAAAAATTAGCTGGGTATGGTGGCATGTGCCTGTAGTCCCAGCTACTCAGGAGGCTGAGGCAGAACTGCTTGAACCCGGGAGGCGGAAGTTGCAGTGAGCCGAGATCACGCCACTGCATTCCAGCCTGGCAACAGAGCGAGACTGTCTCAAAAAAAAAAAAGTCCATCATTCCCATGAACATTCTATTGATGATGATATATGTGTTCCGTAAGAATATGGAGGTTACTCTCTGGCTCTGGCTCTCCTCTTTTTTTTCTGAGCCCTTATAAGAATTACCTTTTTTTTTTTTTTTTTTTTGAGACCGAGTATTGCTCTGTCACCCAGGCTGAAGTTTAGTGGCATGATCTCGGCTTATTGCAACCTCCACTTCCTAGGTTCAAGCAACTCTTCTGCCTCAGCCTCCTGAGTAGCTGGAATTACAGGTGCCTGCCACCACGCCCAGCTACTTTTTGTATTTTTGTTAGAGACGGGGTTTCACCATGTTGGCCAGGCTGGTCTTGCTCCTGACATCAAGTGATCTGCCCACCTTGGCCTCCCAAAGTGCTGGGATTACAGGCATGAGCCACTGCACCTGGCCTAGAATTACCTTTAATCCAGTCACCTCTTGGTCCATAGTTATCAACAGTCCCTTCAAGACATGATAGACTTTTTTTTTTTTAGCATGCATGTTAAAACTCCTCCAGCCTCTAACGATTACACAGCCACTTCCCCTTTTTTGGTATTTGTTACAGAAATACCATACTTCTTGGTACCAAAATCTATCTGCTCAGCCTGCTACAACAAAATATAGTTGGTCCTCCATATCTGAGGGTTCCACATCCATAGATTCAACCACCTGGGGACCAAAAATATTTCAGTTAAAAAAGCATATTTACATCTGTTGAACATGTATAGACTTTTTTCCCTCTCATTCTCAAAACAAGGCAGTGTAACTACAAAAGGATGTGCACAGGTTATGTGCAAGTACTATGCCATTTTATATAAGGGACTTGAGCATCCATGGATTTTGGGTTCTACAGGAGGTCTTGAAACCAACCCCCCATGGATACTAAGGGACAACTATACCACAGACTGAGTGGCTTAGAAACAACAGAAATTTGTTTTCTCCCAGTTCTGAATTCTAGAAGTCCCAAACCAAGGTCCAGCAGGGTTCTTTGTGGGTGAGGGCTCTCTTCCTGGCTTGCAGTTGGTAGCCTCCTTGCTGTGTCCTCACGTGGCCTTTGCTTGGTACATATGTAGCAGGGTGAGGGGCACTGGGGAGAGAGGAAGCTCTTCAGTGTCTGTCCCTTCTTATAAGGATACCAGTCCTATTAGGTTAGGGCCCTACTCTCATGACCTCTTTAACCTTAATCACATCACTTTCTTACTCCAAATACAGCCACACTTGGGTAGGGCTTCAACACAGGAATTTGGGGGTGTGGGGGACATATATATTCAGTCCATAAGTCGATTATTTCAAATTCCCTACTCTACTGCAGTTACACTAATCCATGTTACCATAATTTTTAGGCTCCCTGAATTCGTTCTGTGCCCTTTACAACGTGTTTCTAAACTTAGCTAGAGTGAGTTTACAGAAACAAAACTTTGAGCACATCAATGTTTGAAATATTTCAGTGACTGCCTTTGTTCTTAGGATAAAGACCCTGTGTTATTCTGTTTGGCTTGCTATTGCAGAATACCATAAAAACAACAGAAATGTATTTCTTACAGTTCTGGAGATTGGGAAGTCCAATAAAGGCACCAGCAAATCTGATGTCTGGTGAGGGCCTACTTCTTCACAGGTGACCATATTTTCATCATTTCCTCATGTGGTGGAAAGCGCAAGGGGCCTCCCTCTTCAGTTTCTTTTATAAAGGCTCTAATCCCATTAATGAAAGCTCTGCTCTCATTACCTAATCACTTCCCTAAGGCCCCATCTCAAAATACCATCACATTGGGAATTATATTCACCCTAATGAATTCAATGAATTTTGAACACATAAACTTTCAGTCTATGGCAGAGCCAAATCTTTAACCTTTCCTCTTCCTAGTAAGGCTTCTGTGGTCTGGCCCACTCCTGCTTCCTCATCTTGCACTATATTTCCCCAAGCTTCCTGGGATTTGCCCACATTCACTTTCTTTTAGCTTTTCCAGCATATCTTCTCTTGTTAACACCCACTCTTCTTTCAGATATCATCCGTCATTACTTCCTGAAGAAAGCCTGCCAAGATATATTTCTATCTAGGTCAATGCCCTTCCTCTTGGAAACATTTTCCTTCCCTGAAAGGAAATCCACAACAGGCTTAATTTGACATTTGTGTGAGCCTTTGAGTTGCACAAAATGGCAAGTCCATGAGAGCAGGAATTGCTCTCCTGTTCATCTATCCATCCTTGCTCCCAAGCATCCCATCCACCATCACCAGGCATGTGCTTAAGCCCTCAATAAATACTTGTTGAATGAATGAAAAAGCTTTTAAGAATGTACTAAATCTCAGCTGGGTGGGGTGGCTCACGCCTGTAATCCCAGTACTTTGGGAGGCTGAGGCAGGTGGATCACCTGAAATCAGGAGTTTGAGACTAGCCTGGCAAACATGGTGAAATCCCATCTTTAATAAAAATACAAAAATTAGCCAGGCATGGTGGCGGTTTCCTACAATCTCAGCTACTCGGGAGGCTGAGGCAGGAGAACTGCTTGAACCTGGGATATGGAAGTTGCACTGAGCCAAGATCGTGCCACTGTACTCCAGCCTGGGCTACAGAGTGAGACTACATCTCGAAAGAAAAGAGTGTACTAAGTCTCTTTAGTGATCTATCCACTTTAAGAAGTATCTATTAGCCCCAAAGCATACTATGTTCTGTTAAATTATAGCCTTTTCTGCCTTGTTTTTAGGTTGACTTAAAATCTGACACTAATAAAGTTAAAATATTACATTTTTTGAAATATTTATTGAAGACCCAATTAGTAAGAGTATGAGATATCTTTTCTGCAATCCAAGATTACTAAACCTGTGATAGGCAATGGATCATTTTCTAAACATAAAAATAAAACCGATTCCCCTTAAATTCCTTCATTTGCCTAAAATTATGCCATAGTTTATTTTGCTTTTTAATTTCTTTTTTGTGAAGCTCATGTGTTTTTGTTTTCCCATTACTTTTCTTGTTTATCAGTGTCTAGGAAAAAACATACCTGGATCTTATCATCAGATTAAGACTGTCCCTATTAAGGCTACTAATCGTATTAGTATATTGATAGTTATTATTCTTGAAGACATTCTTCAAATAATCATTTGACTTTTATCTTAATTTAGTATTCTTATTTATTTTGAAATACTTTCCACTTTATAGAAAAGTTATAAGTGCAGAAAAAGAACTTTCTGGATTTTTTAAATAAATATTTCACCATATCTGCACTATCTGTCAGCATGTGTTTGGCAATTACCATTAGTCTTTCTGAATCATTTGAGAATAAGATGCAGACATCATGCCCATCCATCTGTATGTATTTCTAGTATGTATTTTCCCTGAACAAGGACACACTCTTAGCTAACTCCTTTCTATCTTTTTCCTCCTTCCCTACCCTTCCCTTCCCCCTTCCGCCTTTTCTTTTCTCCCTTTTGTTCCCTGGGAACTGGCTTTTGTTTATAATTTCTCATATCCTCCTCCACTCCTCAGGCTCCCTCTCCACAAGCCTCAAAGTACCTTTCTTTGCAGACTTGGGGGTTGGGAGGCAGAGTGGGATCCCAGTTTCGGGGAGAAGAGGGTCTTCCTTAGGTGACGTTGAGCTCTGATGTCTGTCTCTCTGGCTTTGGGAGGCCATGAGAACCAAAGTCACACTACTTGGCTTGGCATATGCACATAGAACACAGGATTTCGGTGCTCTGTTTACCTCTTTGGATGCATTCTTTCATTTCGATTTTATCCCAGTGATTCTTGAGAGTCGCCCCAGTTCTTTGATTCTTTAAGCCTATATAAATTTTTTATCCAGCATTTTCAGCTTGAGGGGTGGCTCAAGTAATCTATTCAGCCTTATTCCTAGAAAGATTTTAATTGGATTTTTAAAATTCATTCTCTTGGATTCTTTGTCAGTCATAATGTCTTTCTTTTGTATTGTTGGTTTATCTAAAATGTTTGGGAATTTTGTACATAGCAAAGAAGTAAGAATATGATTAGCATGGTGGGGCCTAAGGATAAGAGTGGAAATATTGCTTAACTTACATGTACTTAGTCACTACGCTTTATTAGGTAACCTTTTGCAAATTTATTCATTCAAATTGTTTATGAGTGCCTCCCAGATGCAAAGGACTATAATTAGTGTTTGGGATATAGTAGTAAACTAGTTGGAGTTTACATCGCAATATAGGCAGACTTTAAACAACTAATTGTGTTATTATGCAATTTTAATTTTGATAAATATAAAGGGGAAATATGTGGAGCTATGCAAGTATGCACCACAGGCACCTTACCTAGTTCAGGACTCCTGAAGTTGAAACTTCTGAAAGAGTAATGAAAATTAGCTAGGAAAGTGGTGAGGGAGGTGATGGAGGAGAGGCCTAGGAGAAGAAATATATATAGTCAGCCCTCCGAATCTGTATTAATCTGTTTTCATGCTGCTGATAAAGACACACCCAAGACTGGGCAATTTACAAAAGAAAGAGGTTTATTGGACTTACAGTTCCACGTGGCTGGGGAGGCCAGTCATGATGGAAAGTGAAAGACACCTCTCATGGCAGAAGAAGAGTTTCTGCAGGGAAACACCCATTTCTATTTATTTATTATTATTATTGTTGTCATTATTTTTGTTGTTTTTTACTTTCTTTTATTCACATTAAATGGAAAGTGAATTTTTATTGTTATTTTTGAGACAGAGTCTCACTCTGTCACCCAGGCTGGTGTGCAGTGGCATAATCTCAGCTCACTGAAACCTCCCCCTCCTGATTCAAGCAATTATCCTGCCTCAGCCTCCCAAGTAGCTGGGACTACAGGTACATGCCACCACGCCTGGATAATTTTTTTTTTTTTTTTTTTGAGATGGAGTTTAGCTCTTGTTACCCAGGCTGGAGTGCAATGGCACGATCTCAGCTCACTGCAACCTCCGCCTCCTGGGTTCAAGCAATTCTCTTGCTTCAGCCTCCCGAGTAGCTGGGACTACCATGCCCAGCTAATTTTTTGTATTTTTAGTAGAGATGGGGTTTCATCATGTTCACCAGGGTGGTCTCCATCTCTTGACCTTGTGACCTCGTGATCCACCCACCTTGGCCTCCCAAAGTGCTGGGATTATAGGCCTGAGCCACCGCGCCCAGCTCCATTTTTTTTGTATTTTTAGTAGAGCCCAGGTTTTGCCATGTTGGTCAGGCTGGTCTCACACTCCTGAACTCAAGTGATCTGCTCGCCTCAGCCTCCCTAAGTGCTGGGATTATAGGTGTGAGCTACCATACCCAGCTGAAACCCCCATTTTAAAAATAATTAAATCTTGTGAAACTTATTGTCACCAGAACAGCATGGGAAAGATCCACCCCCATGATTCAGTTGTCTCCCACCAGGTCCCTCCCACAACACATGGGAATTAAGGGAGCTACAAGATGAGATTTGGGTGGGGACACAGAGCCAAACCATATCAGTATCCATGGGTTCTGCATTCATGGATTCAATCAAGGATTGAAAATATTAGAAAAAAATAGACGGTTGCGTCTGTACTGAACATATACAGAATTTTTTCTTGTCATTCCCTGAACAACACAGTATAACTATTTACATAGCACTTATGCTGTATGAGGTATTATAAGTAATCTAGAGAAGATTTAAATTATACAGGAGGATGTACATAGGTTATGTGCAACTACTATACCATTTTATATAAGAGACTTGAGCATCTGTGGATTTTGGTATCTGTAGGGGATCCTGGATCCAATCTCTGACCATAACAAGGGACAACTGTATATTCTGAAGGACTTTTTCCTAGTCAGACTTCATTCTCTTTATTTAGGAATGGGTGCCCTGCTGAGTGACTTTAGCGTATTTTATTGACCAGAACCTGTTAAAAGGGTAGTCTTTCCCTTATAGTAGTTTAAAGCAAGGGAGAACAAGGTTGAAAAAGGAGATTGAGCTAATGACCTACAATACCTCCTACGGAAGATGGTTAGATTCCAAAAGAGTATTTAAGGTTTGTTGAGATAGAAGAAAAATGTAAAGAACAAAATCCTAATGAAGAGAATGCAAGAACAGTCCAAAAACTCATATCCAATTTGTTCAAGGAAAAAAATGAAACATTTTATTATGTGCATAGAGTAGAAAAAAATGAATGAGGTTGAGGTTCTAGTCTATATAGCATTTTTAAATTATAATCAATATTTTTTTTTAATTTTTATTTATTTTATTTTATTTTTTGAGATGGAGTTTCGCTCTTGTTACCCAGGCTGGAGTGCAATGGCGCGATCTCGGCTCACCGCAACCTCCGTCTCCTGGGTTCAAGCAATTCTCCTGCCTCAGCCTCCCGAGTAGCTGGGACTACAGGTGTGCGCCACCATGCCTAGCTAATTTTTGTATTTTTAGTAGAGACGGGGTTTCACCATGTTGACCAGGATGGTTTCGATCTCTTGACCTCGTGATCCACCCATCTCGGCCTCCCAAAGTGCTGGGATTACAGACGTGAGCCACCATGCTCGGCCAGGAATATGTCTTAAAGTACCAAAAAGTAAGAAGGTACTGCAAAAAAGCCCCCAAGATATCAAAAACTTACAAGAATGATGGGGTATGCTGGGGGACACAGGAACCAAATAAAAGCATTCTCAATGGCCAAATCTAAAACAATTTGAGCAACAAAATTCAGTAGTATTGGCTTATAACTCAGTATAAAATAAATATCCATTATTTTCTACTGATAGAAATGGATTAATTAATCAGGGAGAAGGGCCGTATCTTCCATACAGAATAATTCTTAGATACTCCACCCCCAAGGAGGAGGAGGAGCAATAGCCTCAAGCCTTAAGTGTGGGCTATGCATAGTGATTTTCTTCTAAAGAGTAGTCTGGAAATGCAGAAAAGAGTAACTTTATAGTGGAGAGACCTGACAAACTCCCCAGCGAGGTAGTGAAGGTCAACATCAGCAGGCATAAATCATGTTGCTATTGTGTTCACTTGATACCATGTGGTGAGTATGACACTTTAGTAGTCTTCCTCTCAAAACCCACAACCCCAATGTAACCATGAGGAAAACATTAGACAATGTCCAACAAGGCACATTCTATACAATACCTAACTAATATTCCTCAACATTATCAAGGTTATCAAAAGCAGGGAAAGTCTGAGAAACTGTCACAGCCAAGAGTAGAGGGACATGCTGACAGATGTCATGTGGTACCCTGGATGGGGTCCTGAAACAGAAAAGGGAAAGCTGAGGGAATCTGAAGAAAGCATGGACTTTAAATCATGTCTCATTACTGGTTCATTAATTGTGACAAATATACCACAGTAATAACGTAAGATGTTAATAGGGGAGAATGGGTGTGAGTTATATGGAAACTCAAATTTGAGTTTCTATCTTTGCAAATTTTCTGTAAATCTAAACTTGTTCTAGTTTTTTAAAAACAACTTTAAGAAAAGATACCTGCAGAAAGAAGTAGAATAGACCAGGTAGCAAGTGCCTTAATACCCATTGTAGATACAGTAGAGTAAGTCAGCAGAGAAAAACAAGGTGGTTTTTAGATTTTTGTAGAGCATGGGACAAACAGTAGAGATTTCATTTTCTCATTTACTTCATTGCTTTATAAAACGTTCACTTTGGGGGCAGGAAAATTCATGTAAAATATAAAAGTCAACATTGCCTTCTTAGAAATACTGTGTTACAAAATACTGTCATTAAAATGTACAGCAATAAAGACTAAAAAGAATCTTCACATGTAGATCAAATAATTCTAGAATCAATTATACTACATTTTAAAGTAGTACTTAAGTTTTTGAGTTATTTAAGTTATTAAGCACCATTAAAGCCGTCATCACCAGAAAATTTATGGCGCCATATTCTTTATTCCAGAAAGGATTGCATATAGAAATGTCCGTGTTACCATGAAAGAAAAACTATAAAACTTGTGAAAAGAGGTCAGAAAACCGAAAGGAGGAAATGGAAATTAGGAAAAAAGTGAATACTGGAAATTGAATAAAATTGCAGTTGTCCTGAAATATTACAACCAAATTCACATCAACCTTATGTTAAGAAGGAAAAGCAAACTAGCAAAATTAGAAATTAAAAATAAAGTTCAATGCAGAAGAGTCTAAAAATTTATAATAGAAAGTTAGCAAAATAAGTAGAGCCCAGAAAGATTTTCTTAGAAATTTTTCATTAAAATACAGTACGTACTGACTCATTTAATAGATATTAATGGAGCCTCTCTGTTAGATGTCAGGATCAATTAAGTATTGTGGATACAGTGTTAAGCTAAACATCCTTGCTTTTACCACACACTTAGATTCTAGAGGAAATAAACAAAACAAGTATGCCAGAGGGTGTTAGGATTCTGCATTCATTTGCTGGGGTTACCATAACAAAGTATCACAGACTGAGTGGCTTCAGGGACAAATTAATTTTCTCACATTTCTGGAGGCTAGCACTCTAAGATCAAGGTGTTGGCAGAGCTGGTTTCTTCTGAAAGCCTCCTTGCCTTGCAGATGACCGTCTTTTCCTTGTGTCTTCTCATGGTCTTTCCTCTGTATGTGTCTGTGTCCCAATCTCCTCTTGTTACAAGGGCTTCTGTCATACTGGATTAGGGCCCACTCTAATCTCCTCTTTAAAGACCCTATCTCTAAATGCAGTCACATTCTGAGATCTGGGAGGGCTTCAACATATGAATTTTGTGGGTAGAGAGACATAATTTAGACCATAACAGATAATACCTTATGCTGTGGTAACAAATCAATCTCAAAAGCTCAGTGATTTCACACAACAAAGCTTTACTTTTCCACCATGGAAAACTCAGTGAGCCAGGCAACTTCCCAAGACAGCTGACCTAGGCGGTGACTCAGTGATTCAGGCCATGTCCGCTCTGTGACTTCACCACTGCAACATGTGGTCTAGATCACTGCAGCGGGGGAAGACAGAGTTAGAGGGTTACATTTGGTGCTTTTGCCTAGATGCCGCTTTTTGTGCACAGCCGATTGGCTAGAGCTGGTTATAGGGCCTGAGCTAGTTGCAAGGGTTATATGAAGGGGGCTGGTAGCAAACAGATATTTAATGTGCTATAAATATCTCTGCCAGAGATGGCAATAAGTGCTAATAACAAAAACCAAGCAGAGGAAGGTGACATTGATAGGAGTGCCGTTTCACAAAGGATGGTCAAAGACAACCTCTCTGAGAAAGTCACATTTGAATACGCCACAAAGGAAGTGAGGAAATGGAAGGAAATGTTCTACTCTTGAGGAAACTAAGGAATAGCAAAGAAGCCACGTGGCTAGAGCAAAGCAAGTGAGAGGGCGATGGGAAATAGGACCTAGATCACGTAGGACTTCAGAGACAAGAACTCTGGATTTTATTCTGAATTGGGAAAATATCAAGGTTGACATGCTCTTTGGTTTTGAAAAGTCACTTTGGTGATTGTGTAGAAAAAAAAAGACTGCAGGAGGCTGGGATGGAAGCTGAGAGAAATACACACCAGTCACCCACATGGAAGATCCCAGGGCTGGGCTGGGCTGTAGCATGCTCCTGGATGATAGTCACATGCTCTCTTCTTTTCTCAAACCACCAGCTCCTCTCTCCCTCTACTCGCTCAGCTTTTACTAAACTATCAACAATCAGAAGAGAAATTCCACATGCATCTGTTACAGAAACATAAGAGGTTCTGTCTAAGTCCTGCTGCTCACTGCACAGCCAATCACAGAGACGGTTATTGCTGAGGAAGAAGGCTTTAATCACCTGTTGCAGCCAAAGAGATGGGAGGTCAGTCTAAATCCATCTCCCTGAGTGACTGAAATTTGGGGTTTATATAACAGGGAAGAAGTATAACAATGTGTTAGAAAACAGGAACTAGGGAGGGGAAAGGAAACAAAAGGAAGAGTCAGAATGTGGTGATCTGTTAAGTTTCAGTTCTTTGATACTTTTTGAGAGGCCAGGGGTCTTTCCTGAGAAAGAAACTCAGATGAAACAAATCTAAGTTTCGAGCTTTAAGAACAGAAAGTAATTTTCTATGTTTAGCCAAAAGAACTATCTACCAGACTATTGGATAGGTTTCATATCCAACAACAAATCTACCAAGCTTTCTGTATCTGTGGCCAGTCATTCCGTTCCCCTTCTCTTGTTTTTTCCTTATCCAAGGATGACTCCTCCAATCTACTCAAGATTTTCCTTCCTACAGCTGTCACTCTCTTGTACATCCCATTACTAGAGCATTTGTATTAGCATATAAATATTTATCTTATTTTTTTTGAGAAGGAGTCTTACTCTGTTGCCCAGGCTAGAGTGCAGTGGCACGATCTCAGCTCACTGCTTGAACCTCTGCCGCCTGGGTTCAAGCAATTCTCCCGCCTCAGCCTCCCGAGTGGCTGGGATTACAGGCACCTCCCACTGTACCCGGCTAATTTTTGTATTTTTAGTAGAGACGGGGTTTCACCGTCTTGACTAGGCAGGTCTGGAACTTCTGACCTCATGATCCACCTGTCTCGGCCTCCCAAAGTGTTGGGATTATAGGCGTGAGCCACCTCGCCCGCCCGCATATAAATTTTTAAACAGAAAATCTCAACCCTGCATCTCTTACCTGCTTTGATCCTATTTCCCTGCTAACCTTTGCAGCAAGAGAGCAATGACTTTATTTACTTGTCATCACCATCTGTTATCACAAGAATCAAGCTTTTAACCCTACTGTTTTATCTTAATTGCTCTGTTCCCAAGCTCTCAGTGATCTCTACACTGCCAGTTCAGAGGTCAATACTCAACTGACTCAGCCTCTCAGTGCAAATGATACCTTTAGTCACTTCTCTCCTGAAACATTTTCTTCGCTTAATCAGAACTCCTCTGTTTCAGTTCTCCTCTTACCTCTGATTGCTTCTAAGTTTCCTTCTTATCTCTACAGTGCCACATGTCTACTTTTCAATCTCTTGCTGCAATTATGCAGTTAGGACTTAAGAAAGCTCTAGATCGGTGATTTTCAATGATTTTCTTTTCTTTCTTTTTTTTTTTTTTTTTTAAGATGGGGTTTCACCATGATGGCCAGGCTAGTCTTGAACTCCTGACCTCAGGTGATCCACCCACCTCGGCCTCCCAAAGTGCTAGGATTACAGGCGTGAGTCACCTCAATGATTTTCAAACTGTAGGCCACAACTGTTACTGGGTTAAAAAAAATCAGTTGAGTTGGGAGTCAAAAATTTAAAGAGAAGAAATTGTGCATCACACATAGGAATGGTAAATCTGTTTCTGGGAACTTTTAAATGATATACATATATTTGATACATATATTTGGTTAATATATAAAATGTATTTTGTATTTTGGGTTGAGGTGAAAGATATGAAAATTACTGCTCTTGGCTGGGTGCCGTAGCTCATGCTTGTAACTAGCACTTTGGGAGGCCGAGGCAGGTGGATCACAAGGTCAAGAGATCGAGACCATTCTAGCCAAAATGGTGAAACCCTGTCTCTACTAAAAATACAAAAATTAGCCAGGCATGGTGGCACATGTCTGTAATCCCAGCTACTTGAGAGGCTGAGGCAGAAGAATCACTTGAACTGGGGAGGCAGAGGTTGCAGTGAGCTGAGACTGTGCCACTGCACTCCAGCCTGGCGACAGAGTGAGACTATGTCTCAAAAAAAAAAAAAAAAAAGGAAATTACTGCTCTTTGTGATCTCATTTAATCATGTGGCTTTTTGAATACTACTGCCTAATCTTCTATCTCTCCTCTGAATTCCAGTTCACTGAACTCTAGTCTAGTGAAACCGTATCTTTATTAAGGTTATTAATAAAAAATTAATAAAAAAGAAAAAGTCTTATATCAAGGCAACAAAAAAATAAAAAGGAAAAGGAAAAGGCATTTAGACTTGGGACCAGGAAACGTGAATTCAAGGCTGGCTGTACCACATCATAGCTTTGCAACACTTTAGTAGGTTATTGCTAGTTTACTCCTTTGTTTGCAAGCTCCCCATTAGTCCTTACATTCATCTATTCTAGTGGGAACACTAGTGTATCTGCTGTGTTAGATTGGGTGCTATTATAGAGCTACGTATAAGAGGCCACTATATATTTGCTGTATATGTTGTCATACATTAAACATTTTCCTTTTTGCAATGAAACTCTTTAAAGAACAAGAACATGGTTGATGTATTTAATCATTTGGTGGGGAGTCAGTGTGACTGGCTCTGGGGATAACACTGGTCACTTGGCTCAAGCCTGAATTCTTTTTTTTTTTTGAGATGGAGTTTTGCTCTTGTTGCCCAGGCTAGAGTGCAGTGGCACGATCTTGGCTCACTACAACATTCGCCTCCCAGATTCAAGTGATTCTCCTGCCTCAGCCTCCTGAGTAGCTGGGATTACAGGCATGCATCACCATGCCTGGCTAATTTTGTATTTTAAGTAGAGACAGGGTTTCACCATGTTGGACAGGCTGATTTCGAACTCCTGACCTCAAGTGATCCACCGAAAAGTGTTGGGATTACAGACCTGAGACACCGCTGCCAGTCGGCAATCCCTTCTTGAACTCACTCCAGGTGGCAACAATCTGGACCCAGGACCTGGACACATTCAAGTTGTCAGCCCCCTTTCCCTCAGGACTCTGATCTCCTATACTAATATTTACCCAGCACTGTTATGTGTTGGGCACTTAGGAGTGTTATACAGGCATTACCTCATTTTGTCTCATAACCACTTTATTCAGTATCTTTTAGATAGCTGGAGGGAGACTCAGAAAAGTTAAGGAAATTGCCTAGACAGTGATGCCTGAGCCAGGACTCACCCTAGTTTTGCCTTCATGAGTACTGCTTATCAGCCCTGCATAGCCCACAGATCTCTATGGAACTATGAAGGTTCTGCCACTTCCTGCAGAAGAATGGCAGGATTCCATATCCATAGATCAGTCAAACAACTGTTTGCTCACCAAGTCTGGCCTAGGCATAAGCTATACCAATGGAAGATATTGGTGCTGCCTTCATGGAACACCTGCTGCCAGGAGTAGAGTCAACCAGGTTGTGGCAACTGGCCTCGATAGCCTATTTCCATAGTAAAAGACAAATGGAGAAAATTCACCATTTTCTGCTCTTTGCAATATTGTATTTTAGCTGTCTTATAGAAATGAAGATGTTTTGACCTTGCTGATCTGGAGGCTATTTTGAGCACAGTTTTGAACCTGACAATCTGCTCTTTACTTAGCCAACTATGCAAAGTGGTCAGAATTGTAGGGAGGAATTGATTAGGTATTAATAGATCACTCCTGGACAATAGAACAACTGTGGAATATTTGAGAGGATTTGCTTATAATTAATTCTTGAATTTAATGAGAAATCCTAATTATTCATCTTTTAAGAATTTTTTAATATGGGAGAGATAAAATTGGCAGGGATTGAAACTATTTCTGCGAAGTCTGATCTAGGAAAATTGGACTTGGATTTGGTAGACAGTGATGAAGGTGACAGAGGAATAATTAGGAAAATTTGATATTGGCAAAAGCTGAATGCAGAATCAAATATTTAGACGTTTGTATGTACACAAAGACGAATCCCCATAAAAAAATTAAAAAGAAAACCTTAAAAGTAGGAAGTTTCTCTGGCGGAGAGGGTTATGTTGTGGGCATCTGCCTTTCAGTCCAGGTTAGAGAGCGAACGCAAACAAAAATCTGTCAAGGCAAAAACTGACATGACTTATTACTTCGCTTTCCCTCCCGTTTGACAGCCTCAGGTAAGAAAGTTTTTCCATTTTTTTCTCCAAGTACAACATCCTTTTGCCAGACAAAATTCCCTTCCCTTCCAAAACCCTTATATTAATAACATATGGTAGCATGCCCAGGAGACACTAAATGACAAAGGCGGAGCTGGGTTAAGTCTCTTCCGTTCCAAGCCGGGTGGTTTCTCGCCTGGGCACAGCGAAAGGGTGGAAGCACAGAAGGGCCGCGCAGCCGCACCCGCTGCAGCCCGCCCCCAGCGCGGCGTCGTCGCCAGGGCAACGCCTCCGCCCAACCCTGGCGGACAAGGGACGCTCGCGTCACGTGACCTGCCAGTCGGCGTCCTCCCGCGGAGGAGTGTAAACAGGCGACGCGCTGGCGGAGGTGCGGCCCTGCGGCGTTCGCGTCTCGGGCATGCTCGAGGCAGGCTGGGGCGGTCGCGCCGCCAGCTCGGAGCCCACCTGAGGTAACTCCAGTGGTCTCTGGGACTGGCGTCTCCCACGCGGCGCGCAGCCGCCGCCGCTGGACTCCAATCAGGGCGGCCGAGCCCCCAGCCCAGGCAGGGGGTGTGGCTGCCGGCCGCGCAGTCCGCGACAGGTGGGTCGGGCGGGGGCGACCGCCGAGGTCCCGGCCCTGCGCTGCCCCTGGGCTGGGGGCCTGGCTTGGAGACTGCGGAGCGGCAGCGCGACTCCGGGCTGTGGGTCCTTCCGCCCCGGTGCTTGCGTCTGTCCTTGGGCCGGGCCGAGCCGAACCGGGAACGGCAGGGGCAGTCGGCTCGGAGGGCCCTAGGCCGGCCTCCCCGGCTCCCAGGTGAATTCCTTTCCCTGACTGGCTGTGAGACTTTGGGGCCCGGCAGCCCTCGTTCTTGGCCTGAGTTTGCACATCTGTAAAATGCAGTCTCGGACTAGCGATCCGTGAGGACCTTCCACGTCTGACGTCTGATCCTGAGAGACCTGCGTTCATTGAGGGTGCCAGAGGGAAAGCATAGGTAGCTATTTTCTCCTTTAATTGCTAACTTTTCGTTGCTCTTTAAATCGGTTTTCATCTTAAAAGTTGGATTCCTGACCACCTGGGTGAAGTTTTTAATATGAAACTTACTGGGTGGGGGTTATAATGGTTTATGTTACCGTTTTATGTTTCTTTAATGCATCAGAACCGTTTTTTCTCAAAACTGTTTCAAAGCCCAATTTGTAAAAATAAATAAATAAATAATGGAAACGTTTTCTGCCTCGCTATCACTATTCTCACCCCCACGCTAACTGCCCTTAAGGTCCCCTGGGAGTCATAGGTAGAAGAGCTCCATATGGAGTTAGGAGATGTTTTGTGTTTTTTTTAATTTGATGAGATCTGGAAAATGAGTTATTTACATGTGTGGAGTTTTCTATTAATTTTCTCTTGTTAGATTGCATGCTATGTAATTACAGAGACAAGTAGTATAACTCTCACATACCAAAAAAGCCCCCGAAATTTCTGATAAAGACTTTTTCCATCTTTTCTTGCATCCCAGTCCCTGGGGAAGTGAGTGTATGTTTATAATAGTGAGACTTCATGCCTCATTGCTGATTTAGTTGCTCAGATACAGAATGGAAGTGGAAGACCTTTGAGGCCAACCGAATGGGTTAGGACATATGTGAAAAATATAAAAACTCTAAAAAAATGTGAAAACTGAAGGAGCATAGGAATTAAAGTCGTTAAGAGTCATGGAATAATGTGAACATGCACCTGTGCGAAATCTTGAGACCCTGAAGCAAGAAAATTGTGAATTTTGAGAGAATTGAGTTTAGGAGAAAAGGATGTCCTATTTCATATGGTGAGTGAACATATAAAGAGAGTATGGGGCGGTAGTGTGTAGACAAAAGTACCAGGAATTTTTTTTTTTTTTTTTTAAAGAATAACGCATAGTTTCCTAATTGTTTTTGGAGATTAGGGTTCTAAGAGATGTACTGAAACTTGAAGTTTAATGTTACAAGAGAGAAATCATACCCTTTCACAACTTGTCTGCTTGGTGCTTCTGTGAGTTGATCAAGAATTGGAGGTGGAACGGACTATAAGTGGTACCCAAGGTGACGTGGTGTAAAGGTTTTCTCTTTTCAAAGCCAACTTCCCTCATCTTTAAGCAGCTTAAGCAAGTCAGTTCCTTTCTTTGGTTCTCAGTTTCTACTGCAAAATGAGGAAATTGGATTGATTACTTTTCTATCTTTTGGCTCCAGCTAGACTCTCCAGATAAAATACAGGAGGCCTCATTGATACGAATCTCGGATAAACAGTGAATACATTTTTAGTATAAATACTACATGGGGGCATACTTGTACTGAAAAAAGTGATTCGTTGTTTGTGTGAAATTAAAGTGTAACTGGGCTTGCTGTATTTATATTCGCTAAATCTGGCAGCCTTAGTTCCAACATTTTTGTCTCCTTTAAATTAGTGCCAGGAAGAAACTAGCTCAAAGCAGAGCTGGAATGAATTGATTCAAGCAGCCAAGAAACCCTATTTGTTGTCAGTTGTAGCGTCTGGTTCTTGAGGGATGTCGTTGATTCACTTGTGGTTTCTCTTTTTTTCCCTTTTTCCTTGCCATTTCTGTCATAATCACATGATGTTCAGGTTTATACTTTTGGTGGTAAGTAGTTTAAAATATCTGAAAGCAAGTTTAAAATATTGCTGAAATTTCTGAAAGTAACCTCATTTTTTTGAGCCTTGAAATGGTATGTGCTTTTTTTTCCCGCCTGTAAAAGATACTTTACAACCCTACCTGTTCCCCAAGTTTGTGGTTGACTGCAAGACATTTTCTAAAGCCGTGGACTGTTCTGATGCTAAATTACCCCTTAGGAAGTTGTTCTTATGCCTTCTTACTCTGTCCCCTATGAATATGGAAAATTGTCACTATATACATTATAAACATTTTATATTTTATCTGACTGTTGTCAGCTTTGTCTTTGCTGTATTGAAGGGTTTTCAATTTTGAAATTCTTTTTCAAGGACTGTAATTTAAAACTTTTCATTTCTTTGAGTTTGTTTTTTTTTTTTTTTTAAATAAGCCACATCCAGTTTCTTAACTCACTTGGAAATGCCTGAATTTTCTAATTCATTTATTCATTCAGTAGTCAAAAAAGAAATTGGTATGTTTGGAGAACCAGGTTGATGTTGTGACCAGTGTTCTAGTTTTCCAGGTGCTTATTTCTGATAGAGGAGTTAAAACATGTAATCTGAGGATAATGTGATGAAGGCTTTGAAGAGGTACAAATGCTACGGAAATTGAGAGGAAGGATGGGTGCCACCCTCAGGTTGATATATTGAAGAGAAAAGCTTTCTGGAGGAGGTAGAAGTGAATCCAAGACATGGAAGTAAAGGCAGGATCAGGAAGACAGAGGTGGACAGAATAGTGGAAAGAAGCAGAGAAGGGTGGGGAATCTGTCTTCTCAGTTCTACAAAACATACACTTTGTTGGATTTAAAATACTTCACAGTATTGTGTATGTGTGGTTTTTAGTTCACTGTGATGCTGTCATCTGCATTATATTTGGATTGAACCACTTTGGTGTCTTTCTGTATTAGAAAGACCTTCAGTTGTCAGTGAAGCTCTTTGAAAAAATGTTTACTAAATGTGTCACGCATATAAAACCATGCATTGAAAAAATAGAGTATCACCAATAGCATTGAAACCTCCTGTGTACTTCTTCCTTCCTCTCAGAAGTAACCAGCATGCTGAATTCTATGTCTATCATTTCTTTGTTTTCTTTTTTCTTTTTTGAGACAAGAGTCTTGCTCTGTCACTTAGGCTGAATGGAGAGCAATGGTGCAGTCTCGTCTCATTGCAACTCTGCCTCCTGGGTTCAAGTGATTCTCCTGCCTTAGCCTCTCTAGTAGCTGGGACTACAGGCATGCGCCACCATGCACTACTAATTTTTGTGTTTTTTGTAGAGACTGGCTTTTACCTTGTTGGCTGGACTGGTCTCAAATTCCTGACCTCAAGTGATCTACCTGTCTTAGCCTCCCAAAGTGCAGGGATTACAGATGTGAGCCACTGCGCCTGGCCTGCTTTCTTGATAATGTTATTTTACTTGATATGTATAGATCCCCTCAAAATATTGTTTGCTTATGCATATTTTTGAACTTATATAAATGGGATCATGCTATGTGCATTTTTTTTCCTGCAACTTTTTAACTTAAATTAGGTTACTAAGTGTCATCCATGTTTTTCCTGAAAGGTTAAGAATTTATCCGGAATATACATCTAGCATTGGAGTTTGTTGCTTGTCCAGTGTGTACACCAGTAACTTTACTAAATACAAATTGCTTTCCAAGGTAGTTCTACTGTTTTACTGTCCTACAAGCAGTGTGAGAGTTCTTGTTATTCTGTCCACATGCTCCCCAGTGTTTGGTATGAGAAAACCATGTATCTATTAAAGGTCTAGTTTCCAGAGTACTTAAGGAACTCTTATACTTCAGTCATAAAAAAGAACTCAAAAAATGGACACAGGGTTTGAATAGACATTTCTTCAGACGAGACATAAAAATGGCCAGTAAGTACATGAAAAGGTGTTTGACATCATTAGCCACCATGTAAATGGAAATCAAAACCACAGTGAAATACCATGTTACACCAACTAAGTAACTAAGATGGTGACTAAGTAAGCATCTTAGTAAACTAAGATGGCTGTGTATAATCAAAAAGACATGTAATAATAAGCATTGGTGAGGTTGTGGAGAAATTGGAATCTACATGTTGGAATGTAAAGTGGTGCAACTGCTTTGAGAAACAGTTCTGGCAGTTCTTGAAATGGCTAAATATGAGATAAAGCATGACAAAGCAGTTCCACTCTTAGGTATATAGTCAAGAGAAATGAAAACATATCTGTGTTGTGTGTAAATGTTCGCAGTAGCAGTCGTCATAAGAGCCAAAAAGTTGAAACAACTCAAACATGTATCGGCTGAAGAATGGTTTAAATAATGTGGTTTATCCATGCAGTGGACTATTATTCAGGCATAAAAAGGAATGAAGTACTGACTCATGCTACAAATGGATGAACCTTGAAAACGTTATTCTAAGTGATAAAAGACAGTCACAAAAGGCCACATATTGTGCAAATACATTTATATGGAATGTCCAGAATAAAATATAGAACCCTTTTAAAAGGGCCTAAAAAGCATTTATAGACTGAACATATACCTATGTGTATGTATGCTGAGATTTTATGTGAAATAGTTTATGTATACTCATAGGAGATGCCTGGAAGGATGTTAAGCAAATTGTTACCGGTTATGTCTAGGTGGTGAGAATTTTAGGTGATTTTTAAAAATGATTTAACTTTTTATATTTTTTGATTTATTCTTTTCAATGAACATGTCTTGGCAAAAGAAAATAAAAAAGTTCTTTTTTGTTACGTAGAAATTTGATTATCTAGATGTTTTCCTTTTTTTTTTTTTTTTAAAGATGGGGTTTTGCCATGTTGCCCAGGCTGGTCTCGAACTCCTGAGCTCAGGCAATCCACCCACCTTGGCCTCCCAAAGTGCTGGGATTATAGGCGTGAGCCACTTCGCCCAGCCGATGTTTTCATTTTTAAAATATTGAGTAGATATTATATTTATAAATTACATATGGAATTTGAGTGCTGTTATTCTGTAATCACCAGTTAGGAACAATCAGCATTGTATTTGATGCCCTTGGTCTCCCCTCTCTGACCTCATTCATGTCCCAGAGACATAACTGCTACCCTGAATTTTGTTTTTATTATTTCATTGCTATAGTTTTACCACATTTGTATCTCTAAGCCGTGTTGTTTTTCCCTATGTGCTATTGAACTTTATAACTAGAATTGTATTATGTATATACTTCTTTCACTTCCTTTTTTATTCCATATGAGATTTGAGACTCATTCATATTTTTGTGTGGCTGTAGTTCATTGGTGTCTCATTGTTTTACTGTGTTACATTATTAATATTCCACAATTTGTTCTTTGTAGTATTGATGAATGACTGGATTGTCAGTTTTTTGTCTGTCATGAGCAATGGTGATGTGAATATTGTGCATGTCTTCTTGTGCACTTGGGCAAGAGTTTCTCTTTGTGTATGGTCAGGTGTATAGCTGCTGGGTTGCAGGATAATGTGTTTCTTCATCTTTTCTAGTAGTAGTTTTCTGTTGCTGGTAACAAAGTACCACAAACTTAGAGCCTTAAAACAACTCACATTTTGAAATTTCATGGTCCGATAAGTCAGAAGTGCAGTAGGCTTGGCTGGGTTATCTCCTCTGGGTCTTGTGAGGCTGAAATCAAGTTGTCAGTAGGACTGCATTCTTTTCTGGATGCTCTGGAGAGAAATCCACTTCCACACTTACTTGGGTTGTTGGTAGAATTCAGTTCATACGGTTGTAGGACTGAGGTCCATGTGTCTTTGCTGGATGTCAGCTGGTGGTCATTCTCAGCTTCTACAGGCCACTCACATTCCTTGCCTTATGACCTTTCTTAACTTCATCTTCAAAGCCTGGAAGTAGGAGATTGGAATCTCTCTCATGCTTTGTATCTTTCTGACTCATATATATATATATTTTTTCCTTCTCTAGATGGAGATCATTCTCTGCTTTTAAGGGCTCATGTGATTTATTGGGTCTACTGGGATAATCTAGATTACTCTTTCTATTTTATCTTCATGGTCCCTTCACAGCTATACTCAGATTAGTGTTTAAATAACCATGGACAGGAATCTTGGGAGACTATCATAATACAAATTGTTTTCCATAGTGGTAGTACCAGTATGCATTTACATTAGCAGATGTTGGAGTTCTTGTTCTGTGTCCTTAATATTGTCAGATGTTTAGGCTGAGAAGCGGTATCTCATGTTTTAAATCTATGGGTCCATGTATATCCATACATAAGTAAAGATAGTTTTTTTTTTTTCCTTTTCAATAAATTTTACATAAATAATTTTATTCTGTGTGTGTTCTATAATATGTGAGGTTTTTCTCCAGAATTGTGCTTTTGTGGTTTGAGTTTTAATAACTACTGTATGGTGTTTTATTGTACAAATAGATCACAATTGGTTCGTTCTTTCATTGATGAAAATTTAGAATGTTACTTAGTTTTTCTTGTGAATATGTGAGAGAATTTCTTGAATATATATGTTTATACACTTAGAAGTAAGATTGCATATATGTTGGTAAAATCTAGAAGTGAAAATCATGTGCATCTTTCCTATTTTACTGTAGAGAGAGACTTATAAAAAAGTAGATTCTTTCCCTCCCTGCGTTCTTTTTTTTTTTTTGAGACAGAGTCTCGCTCTGTCTGGCACCAGGCGCCAGGCGCTAGGCTAGGCTGGAGTGCAGTGGTGCGATATTGGCTCACTGCAACCTTTCCCTCCCACGTTCAAGCAATTCTCCTGCCTCAGCCTCCCGAGTAGCTGGGACTATAGGCGCGCACCACACCACGCCCAGCTAATTTTTCTATTTTTTAGTAGAGACAGGGTTTCACCATGTTGGCCAGGATGGTCCCAATCTCTCTTTTTTTTTCTTTCCCCTAAGTCGGACATTTTATTTAAATAGCCTCCAGTGAGAAGAGAGTGGGCCAATTACTACCCCTTCATTGCAAAATCATGTAACCAAACCAAGGAGAGTAAGTGCACCCAGCAGCCAGCCAGTCATGTGATGAATGAGGTGCCTCTCAGTGGGGGTGGCCACGACCACGGCCCCAGCCAGCTGCTGGGGGAGCATCCACAGTCGAGTGAGGGTTCTTGATGGTTTCACCTACAGACACGATCAGGCATGCAGCCTCAGAGGCTGCTGTCAGGGCATTGATCCGCACTATAGCTGGCTCCCACACGAAAGGCTCAAAGTTGTCAGCAATGTCCTCGTTGTTGATATCTACCCTATACCATGTGCCCCCCTGGGCATGCCAAGCCCGTAGCTTGTTGAGAATGTTTGTGGCATCAAAGCCGTTATTGTCACACAGCTGGTGTGGGATAATCTCCAAAGCCTTGGCATATGCCCCAATCAACAGCTGCTGTTTTCCAGGAATGGTCCTTGAGTAATCCTGCAGGTACTCGGAGAGCTCCATCTCAATGGCCCCACCACCAGCCACCACTGAATCATTCTTGATGGCTCTCCTGACGATCATGATGGCATCATGCAGGGACCACTCTGTGTCCTCCATAAACTGCTCAGCACCACCACGAAGGATGAAGGTGCATGTCTTGGCCTTGGGGCAGCCAGTAAAAAAATTGTACCTCTCGCCTCCATTCTGGGTTTCTTCAAACACCTGGCATCGACCCAGCACATCTGCTGACAGAGCATTCACACTGGTCCGGATTGAGCCTCCACAGGCCATCATTGTCCTCTGCAGATCCTCCTCAGGTACTCGGCCAGCACAGAACATGTCCCTGTCAGCAAAGTACTGGGTGGCCACATCCCCATTGGGGAGTTTGGACAAGACAACTTTGGCTCCAGAATGATAGATCTTCTCTAACTTGTCATAGAGAATGTTCCACTCAGCATCAACAATTGCCTGATAATCCTCAACTGTGTGGACTCTTATCTCAGCATTTTCTTTCTCAGCTTTCAACTCAAGCTCAACATTCAAAAGGACAGTCTTTGGATTGTGGTACTTTTTGGGTTGCATTTCAAACCCAGCATAAGAGAAAGTCTTCTTGAATATAACACCAGCTACCAGCTGAGAACCCTCAAGGGCTCCACCCTGTACCTTCTTGATTCCAATGATTTTAAGCTGCAGCAAATCATCAAGCATCATCACTGCATCCACCACCATCTTAGCAAAGAAAGCTTTCTGCTGGGAGATCAGCTTGGAGCTCAGAGCAGTCATGGCACACTTCTCCAGCAGCTTCCTCTGCTCCACTTTATCTGCCTTCTTCACAGTCACAGCAATCTCTTTGATCTTGTTAACTGCCAGCTGGGTGGCTGTGCAGAAAGCTCGAATGATGATCTGTGGGTGTAAACCTTCCTCCACATAGGGTTTCACCTGCTTCAGAAACTCTGCAGTGAGCAAGGTCACTGAGGTGGTGCCATCACCCACCTCAGCATCTTGGGATTTGGCATTGTCCACCAAAGTCTTTATTGCAGGATGGACAACATCACGAAGTTTCAGAATTGTGGCCCCATCATTAGAAATTGTTGCTTTGCCTCTGCCATCCACAATAAGCTTGTCCATGCCACGAGGACCCAAGGTGGTTCTTACAGCCTCAGCAATCACCTGACAGGCACTGATGTTACTCACAAGCTGGGGGATGCCTTGGGAGGTATCAGTCCCCTCTTTCAACAGGATAACTGGCATGGGCATCATTTTGGAAGCTTATTCAGCGTCCTGCCACACTCCCTCTTCTCCGAGACCCGGCCGCCGAGCCGGTCCCAATCTCTTGACCTCGTGATCAGCCCGTCTTGGCCTCCCAAAGTGGTGGGATTACAGGCGTGAGCCACTGCGCCCAGCCCCTTCCATCCATTCTTTTTTGATTTCCTTTGTTACTGCTTTTATCCAATCTGACAAGCATATGTCTTTATTGTCTTTAAAAGAGCTATATGGGTAATGTTACAATGCTAAAAAATTAAAATACTATAAGTAAATAAAAAGTCTGATCTAATTTTGCTGGGTATTTTAATAAAAGTGGGATCATACTACACATACAATTGGTTGTATCAATACATACAGATCCACAGTCTCCCTTTTAATAATTATATAGTATTCCTTTGCAGGTTGTTTTGTTTACTATTTTTTTTTTTTGAGATGGAGTCTCACTCTGTCACCCAGGCTGGAGTGCAGTGGTGTGATCTCGGCTCACTGCAGCCTCTGCCTCCGGGGTTCAAGTGATTCTCTTGCCTCAGTCTCTTGGGTACCTGAGACTGCAGGCGCATGCCAACACACCTGGCTCATTGTTTGTATTTTTAGTAGAGACGGGGTTTCACCATTAGCTAGGATGGTCTCGATCTCCTGACTTCGTGATCTGCCTGCCTTGGCCTCCCAAAGTGTTGGCATTACAAGCATGAACCACTGCGCCTGGCCGTTTACTACTCTATACTTAGTACCTCGAAATCAATAAATATTTGTGGGATGAGTGAAGAATATATGGGTACATATATTCATGAGTTATTCAACCCTTCCCCTGTTAGTGGATATTTAGTATGCTCTGATTTGTATCTTTTAAAATTGTGTCACAGTGATCATTCTTGTACTTATGTCTTTGAACATTTATGGGTGTATTTTTACAGTCTAGAGCCCTAAAAGTGGAATTGCTTGGTCACAGGGGGTTTAAATTGTATAGTGGCAATTGGTTGTCCCATTTTTATTTCAATCTGTACTCCCACTAATGGTGTTTTGGTGCTCTTTCCCCTATTAACTTGCCTACAACGTTATCTATTACCAATCCCTTATTTTTCTGTCTCTTAAAATTAATGTTGAAATTTTTATCAAAATAATACTTGGACATTGCTTTAAAATAGGGAACATAGGGCCAGGCACAGTGGCTTGTGCCTATAATCCCAGCACTTTCAGAGGCTGAGGTGGAAGGCGTGCTTGAGGCCAGGAATTCAAGACTAGCCTAGGTAATATATTTAAAAAAAAAAAATAGGGAGCATAAAGTCTTGTAATAAAAAATAGAGGCAAACTTTTCTTGTTGATAGTAGCTACTTTTAATATTTCTAAACATGTTTATACCATTGTTATTGATCAACTTTAAAGATTATGCATTGCCTTCCTATTTTGATAGTTGAGGATTTAGACATCTTAAACTCCTCATTTACCTTTTTCCACTCTTTGACTATGGTTACATCCCTACTTTTAGTGAAATCAATAATAAATATTTAGTGACAACTATTCATCTGCAGAGCCAGGTGGTAGTCTGTGACTACATTTCCTTTCTTATGTTGTTTTTTTTTTTTTAAAGTTATATTACCTAGTTTTTTTCACCTGCATCCCTTTTAGTACAAATTATTGCTAAGTGGATCATCTTTTCTCTTAGTCTCTATATTTTCATAAAACAAAAAATGTAAATCCTTTTCCACAACATCTGTACAGCTTGGTACAGTTCTGAAGGGCAAAAGAATTTGGAAACTAAACTTGAATTCTGCTCTTGAGTTTTCTGAGAAGCTTGATCTCTGGCAAGCAGCCTTTCTTCATCTTTCTCTGCCTTATTTACTCATTTATAAAAATAGGATTGGGTTTGTACTGACTAGTCTCTGATTCCTTTCAGTTCTGCCATTCTGGGTTTTTTGGTTCCTGTTGAATCTTAATTGTATCACTTAAAAAGCTAGCTTGTGGGGAAAGTGCATTTTACAACTTGGAGAAGAAAAAGGCTTGGGTGAGGAAGACAAGATAATCTTATAGAACCTTGAAGGGCTGCTTAATAGAGAATAATTAGGCTTGTTTCACATGATTCAAAACTAATACCCGTTGTAGAACGGAAGGTGCTCTTGATTCAGCATTAATGGACACATTCCTAACAGCTATCCCCTGTCCAACATTGAAGTAGGCCACCTTAAGTGGTGGGCATTTCCTAACACTGAAAGAACAGAGGTCAAGATAGATAGGCAAAATGATGCTTTAGAGACAGGTTGAAGTTATTTAAGCCCCAGCCAGCCAGGGATAGTACTGGATGACTAACCGTCTGGCCTCCTATGGGTGGAAATTATGGCATGATAAGGTTGTTAAAATAATTTTTAAAAACCTATTATGGTGTGACTCAGTGGTCATGACTTTAACCAAATTATAATAATGATGATTCATACACTTTTTTTAAAATCTGCATTTTTTTTTTTTTAAGTACGTAAGTACTGTTCTCAGTTTTGAAAATGTTACTCCTCTAAGTCTTGTGTAGCTCTTGATGATTAATCTGGGAAAGCAACCCTTTTCTTCTTTTTGAGTGATCTTTGAATGCTTGACACTTTCCCTTAAACTAAGCTGGGAACTTTGAGTTTGAGTTCTTAGGTCCTGTTGAGATACACAGCTAAATTTGTCATTGACTATGTGGGTGTGTTGCCAAGTTCTCTAGAGATGTTTCCCAGTCTGGGCAATTTTGATAGTGTTATTTTCTTACAGTTTCTGCTGTGAAGCAGTCTTTGAAGAAATAAAAGATATGTATAAGAGTAAGTCCTTGGGGAAAAAAGCATTCTTACTACTTTTATTAAATTACGGTGCTCTCATTCCCAATTCCTGAGGTAGAATTTTAGTCATCTTAGCATCTGAGTGAGGAGGTCATGTGTGTGTTTACATTTTCTGAACTACCTCAGATCTCCTTTAACCACTGGGTATCTTGTTCCTGCTGAATTGTACTGTACAGTAGACTCCACTGTACTAGTGGATGCATCAGTTTATGGTAGGATTTCTTGATCTTAGCTCTGTTGACAATTGGGGTTGGATAATTCTTTGTTGTGGAGAACTGTTTTGTGTATTGTAGGATGTTTAGTAGCATCCCTGGCCTCTTCCTACTAGGTGCCATTAGCTCCCCCACCCTTGTGGCACCTAAAAATATCTCCAGGACACTGGCAAAGTCCCCTGGGGTGATAAACTGTCCCTCTCGAGAAGCAGAGACTTAACGCCGCCCAGCTGGCCCTCTGCCATGGTTAAGGTCTTCCTGCTCTTGTCTGGTTTCTCCATGTTCCCAGCCTTCTTCACAGCCTCCTCTTACCTGACTGTGCTCTGCTCAGCTAATTAGGCAGAAAGTTGCCAAGTAGAAGGTGGAATCAGCGGGGAATAGGGCAGAACTGGAGCTGGGTGTGGCCCTGGATAGTGGCTGAGCTCTGCAGCACACAGATGGGTGTGTTTTTTGGTAGTAGCTAAGATTAGACTGCTAACGCAAATGTTCTTTGACATGAAAATAAACTGACAATACGACTGGTGGTCCTAGTGCACAACACTTAGCAGGTATGTGGTGTCTTTTTATTGTCTCAGCCTGCCTTGGAGTCTGATGTTAACAAAAGAAAGCTCCAAGCATGTTTCCTCCTTAATATTTTTATTCGAAAGAAGCAAACAAAAGTGAAACTAGTTTTTGATGAACTTTGTATTCAATATAGGTTTCAATTTTCAGGTGACTTTAATAGCTAGATACAGCTTTTACATGTATGAAATGAGGTGGGAGAGTTTGTAAATTTGAAGCAGCAAATATTTACTGAATGTAGCCAGGGATGGTGCCATACCTTCAAGAAATGGTCAGAGTGCGCAGGGAGTGAGACAGGCACCATGATGTGTAAGCAGTGGTAGTTCACAGGTGGTGAGGGTTGAGATCTCTTAGATAAACTGGAGACTGGGACAGGTGTTCACATTCCCTACTTATATTCATTTTCAAACAGTCACTGTTTATAATGTGTCTGTTCTGAGCTTTATGAATTTTTTTTTTTTTTTTTACTTAAGATCATCCTAACTGCCCATTTTGTAAACTTTATTCTCTTAACATTTATTATGTCATATTTCCTGATTTTAATAACTTTTAATGACTGCATATTACATTTTATGGTTATATTCTAAGTGGTTTACTTTACCATTTCCCTGTTGTTTAACATATGGATTATTTTAAGGAATTTTGCTACTATATAGCTATCATTTAATGAATATCTTTGGTAAAGTTTTAGTCCACAGTTTAGATTATTTCTTTGCGTGTTACGAACTAGAATGGCGTGGATTCTTTTTTTTTTTTTTTTTTAGATGGAGTCTTGTTCTGTCACGCAGGCTGGAGTGCAGTGGTGCCATCTTGGCTCACTACAACCCCTGCCTCCCGGGTTTAAGCAATTCTCCTGCCTCAGCCTCCCAAGTAGCTGGGATTACAGGTACCCGCCACCGTGCCTGGCTAATTTTTGTATTTTTTTTTTCTTTTTTGAGATGGAGTCTCGCTCTGTAGCCCAGGCCGGAGTCCAGTGGTGTGATCTCGACTCACTGCAACCTCCACCTCCCGGGTCCAGTTCAAGCAATTCTCCTACCTCAGCCTCCCAAGTAGCTGGGATTACAGTCAGGATCCCATGCCCAGCTAATTTTTGTATTTTTTAATAGAGATGGGGTTTCACCATGTTGGCCAGCCTCGGCTTGAACTCCTGACCTCGTGATGCGCCCGCCTTGGCCTCTCAAAGTGCTGGGATTACAGGTGTGGGCCACTGCGCTTGGCCTAATTTTTGTATTTTTAGTAGAGACAGTTTCACCGTGTTGGCTAGCTTAGTCTTGAGCTCCTGACCGCATGATCCGCCTGCCTTGGCCTCCCAAAGTGCTGGGATTACAGGCATGAGCCACCACGCTCAGCCTTTTCTCTCTCTCTCTTTTTTTTTTTGAGACAGTTTCACTCTGTTGCCTAGGCTGGAGTGCAGTGGCGTGCTCTTGGCTCACTGCAACCTCCACCTCCTGGGTTCAAGCTATTCTGCCTCAGCCTCACAAGTAGCTGAGATCACAGGTACCTGGCACCATGCCCTGCTATTTTTTGTATTTTTAGTGGAGACGGGGGTTCACCATGTTGGCCAGGCTGGTCTTGAACTCCTGACCTCAGGTGATTCACCCACATCAGCTTTCTAAAGTGCTGGGATTACGGGTGTGAGCCACTGCACCTGACCTGGTGTGTATATTTTTAAGGCTCTTGATTCACATTGCTGAACTGCTTTCCTAAAAGATTCTAATTAATGCTTCCACTAGCAAGGTATGAGTGGCCATTTTAGGGCATCCTTGCCAATGTTGATGTATTTGAAAAAAAAAATCACTGATTTAACAGGTGGAAACATCTCACCTTTCATTGACTTTTTGTTTTTGTTTTCCTTTAAAAGTTTATTTGCCATCTTTTTGTGCAATTGGCTGTACATGTCTTTTCCTGTTAATCTTGTGGAGGTGTTAAGTGCTTTTTTAAAAAACTTGCTTTATATAGCTTCTTTACATATGAGGGGTCATGACTTTTTGTCTGCCCCGTATTTGTAAAAAAAAAAAAAAAAAAAAAAAAAAAAGCTTATCTAATTTTCCAGTTGTCTTTTGCTTTATGTGTAACTTACAGAAAAAAATACACAGTATAAATTACTACATATAATTTACTAAAATTCACCAATTGTTTGTATTTTACCTCATTAGCTTTATCACTCTTTCCCCCCTTTCTTTACATGCATATATATAAAAATGCTTTTTTTGGGATTCATTTGAGTTTAAGTTGTATAGGTACTAAGAACACTTCACATGTATTTCTGAGAACCAGGATATTCTCTTGCATAACCACAGTAAAATTACCAGTCAAGAAATTTAACAGTTGGTACAGTGTTATCTAATTCATAGGGCAATTCAATAATGTCCTTTATTGCCCTTTTGTTTTCCCTGTCCAGTATCCAGTCCAGAATCACTGTGAAATTGTCATGTTTCTTTAGTCGCCTTTAATCTGGAGTATTTTGTTAACTTCTCATTGTCATTCTTGATGTTGGTGTTTTGGAAGAGTACAGATAAGTTATTTTTTTAGAATGTCCCTCACTTTGTACTTGTCTGAAGTTTTCTCGTGGATAGGTTCAGTTCATACATTTTATGCAAGGATAACAAAAAAGTTATTTATATTTTTCTCAGTGCAACATATTAGGAACAACCTGATGTCAGTTTGTTCCAATATTGCCCAATAACATGAGACAATTGGTTAAGTTGGTATCTGCCTGATTTCTCTACTGCCATGATACTGTTTTTCTCTTTTTAGTTAATATGTATTGACACTGTGTTAATACCCTATTTCTCATCAAACTTTCACCCACTAGTTTTAGTGTCCAATGATGACTGTCCACTGCATACTTCTTCTGTAACTATTAATTGGCATTTTACTATAAGGAAGACCTTTCCCCCTTCCCTTCACATCCCATTTATTTATTTATTCAATTATTTATTTGAATGATTCATATATATATATTTATTTAGTGGTCTATAATTCATTACTGTGATTATTTTTATACTAAAATTATCCCAAATTTGTCCTGTGTAAACTCTTTCAGACTGGCTTCTGTGTTCTTTTTATATGTCTCCACAATTCTTTTTTTTTTTTTTTTTTTTTTGAGACAGTCTCGCTCCATCACCAGGTGCCAGACTGGAGTGCAGTGGTGCAATCTCAGCTCACTGCAACCTCCGCCTCCTGGATTCAAGCAATTCTCCTGCCTCAGCCTCCTGAGTAGCTGGGATTACAGGTGTGCGCCACCATGTCCAGCTAATTTTTGTATTTTTAGTAGAGACAGGGTTTCACCATGTTGGCCAGGATGGTCTCGATCTCCTGACCTTGTGATCCGCCCGCCTCGGCCACCCAAAGTGCTGGGATTACAGGTCTGAGCTACCGTGCCCAGCCGCCTCCACAATTCTTTGAGTACTTTTCTGGTGCAACAAGATGCTCTGGGCTCATTTTGTATGGCCCACCCCTCCTTTTCTTACTATTAGTGAGGAATGAATGGTATTTGGAAATCAAAAACTGGGTATATGATGTGCTTATTACAACTGCTGTGTCATTACTTCTAAGCCTATTCAGTGGCCACAGCTAGAATATGTTTGTGTGTGTGTAAATACATACATGTATATCCATATTTTAATTTTTTATTAAACAGTTTTTTAGAGACAGGGTCTCTGTCTCCCAGGCCGGAGTGCAGTGGTAAGATCATAGCTCACTGTAATCTTGAACTCCTGGGCTCAAGCAGTCCCCCTACCTTGGCTTCCCAAGAAGCTAGGACTACAGACATGGGTTACCATGCCCAGCTGTTTATAAAAATTTTAGTAGAGATGGAGTCTTGCTATATTATCCAGGCTAGTCTTAACTCTTAGCCACAAGCAGTCCTCTGCTTTGGCCTCCTTAAAGTGCCAGGATTACAGATGCATATTCTAAATTTATATATCTTAATTCATTATGCTGCTATAACAAAATACCTGAGACTGAGTAATTTATAAACATTGGAAATTTATTTTTATAGTTCTAGCAGCTGGGAAGTTCATGATCAAAGCACAAGCATTAATTGTCTGGTGAGGGCCTTCTTGCTGTGTCCTCACATGATGAAAAAATGGAGGGGCAAGAGGGCTGAGCTAGCTTCCTCCAAGCCCTTATTTTAAGAAAATTTTTAATTTTTGTGGGCACATAGTGTATATATATATGTGTGTGTGTGTGTGTGTGTGTGTGTGCGTGTGTGTGTGTGTGTGTGTGTGTATATTTATATATATGAGGTACATGAGATGTTTTGATATAGGCATGCAATGTGAAGTAATCATATCATGGAGAATGGTATATCCATCCCCTTAAGCATTTAGCCTTTGTGTTACAAGCAATCCAATTACACTCTTAGTTATTTTAACATGTGTAATTGTTATTGACTATATAGCTATCCTGTTGCTCTATCAAATAGTAGGTTTTAGTCATTCTTTCTATTTTTTGTGTGTGTGCCCATTAACCATCCCTACCTCTCCCACAGTCCCCCCATTGCTACCCTTCCCAGCTTCTGGTAACCATCCTTCTACTCTCTATGTTCATTAGCTCAATTGTTTTGATTTTTAGATCACACAAATAAGTGAGAACACATGATGTTTTTCTTTCCATGCCTGGCTTATTTCACTCTCCATCTCTTTTATGAGGTCCCTAATCCCGTTCTGCCCATCAAGATTCTGCCCTTGTGATTTAATCACCTCATAAACTGCTCATGTCTTAATATTAGCATTGGCAGTTAAGTTTCTTTTTTTCTTTTTTTAGAGACAGAGTCTTTATCACCCAGGCTGGAGTGCAGTGGTGTGATTGTAGCTGACTGCAGCCTTGATCTTCTGGGCTTCAGTGATTCTCAGCTTTCTATGTAGCCAGAACTTTTAATTTTAAGCTGGGATGCTTTAAGTTACATGCCACCATGCCTGGCTAGTTTCTATTTTTTTTTTAATTTTTTACTTTTTGTAAACATGAGGCCGCACTATGTTGCTCAGGCTACTTTTTTATTCCTGAGCTGAAGCCATTCTCCTGCCTTGGCCTCCCAGAGTGCTGGGATTACAGACTTGAGCTAGGACACCTGGCTGTGATTAAGTTTCAATATGAGAATTTTGGGGGACACATAACCCTAGAAACATCTGTGTATACACACTTACATATTAACAACTGTATTTTCATATTGATTCTACCAGTGTTAATCTAACACTATGAGGGGGTGGTACTTTTTGCATCTTCCTTAGATTGAATTTCATCAAATGCTATTCTTCCATCTTGCCCACACTCAGTGTGCAAATATAGGCTATATTTGTTTCTAAAAGGTTTATAGTTTTGGCGTTAGGTTTAGATCTATGATCAATCTCAAGTTTTTTTTATTCATGGTGTGAGATACAGGGGTTGAAGTTCATCATTTTTCTAGATGGATATCCAATTGATCCAGCACCATTTGTTGAAAAGCTTTTCATTCCCCATTGAACTGCTTTGATGCCTCCTCTGAAAATCAGTTAACTGTGTATGTGTGAGTCTGCTTCTGGACTTTGTATTCTGTTCTCTTGATCTGTTTGTCTTTAGGCCAGGACAATACTCTCTTAATTATTTTAGCTCTATAAGAAGCCTTGAAGTCAGATAGTTTAAGTCCTTCAACTTTGTTCTTTTTCAAGATTGTTTTGGCTGAATATGAATTTTCATATACATTTTATAATCAAAAGCTCAATTTCTGTAAAAGTGCCTGGTGGGAATATGGTTGGAATTGTGATTTGGGCAGAATCAACATCTTTACAGTGTTGAAATTTTCAAGTCACAAACATGGTATATATCTTCATTTATTTAGGTATTTAATTTCTTTCAGCAGTGTTTTGTGATTTTCAGTATATGGGATTTCCATGTATTTTGTTAAATTTATTCTTAAATAATCTACTTTTTGGTATTAAGAAACCTTTTTAAAATTTCATTTTGTTGGCGGAAGATAGAAATAACAATTGTTTTGTATATTGACCTGCCATCCTACAACTTTGCCAAACTTTACTTACATGAATCTTGCTAGACTGACATATTTCTTAAGAATTTGTTGGGCCAGTCGCGGTGGCTCACGCCTGTAATCCCTGCACTTTGGGAGGCCAAGGCGGATGGATGACGAGGTCAAGATATCGAAACCATCCTGGTTAGCATGGTGAAACCCCGTCTCTACTAAAAATACAAAAATTAGCTGGGCATGGTGGCGCGTGCCTGTAATCCCAGCTACTCAGGAGGCTGAGGCAGGAGAGTTGCCTGAACCCAGGAGGTGGAGGTTGCAGTGAGCGGAGATTGCGCCATTGCACTCCAGCCTGGGTAACAAGAGCGAAACTCTGACTCAAAAAAAAAAAAAAAAAAAAGTATTTGTTAACAATTATATAGCCTCTGAAAAGAAAGTTTTATAACTTCCGTTCAAATATATATGCCTAGTATTTCTTTTCCTTACCATATTTCATTGGCTAGGATCTTCTATATACTGTAATGTTGGGTAGACATGGTGTGATTTCTTTACCATCTTTGCCATGTTGACAGTCTGAGGGAAAGTCCTCAGAATTTCATTGTGTTATTTGCTTTAGGTTTGTATGGTAGGGGAAATTTCTTTCTGTTTATAGTTGTGCTAAAATTTTTATTTTTTTAAACCAAAATGGATATTGAACTTGGTCAAATGCTTTTATTGGATCTGTTATTATGGTAAATGAAATGGCCTTTCATACATGAATCTAAATTTTACATTCCTGGGATTAATATTGCAGAATCACGATATATTATTCTTTTTGTAAGTTACTGAATTTGATCTTTCCATTATTTTGCATGTTAATAAACTGTGATCATGTTTTATGGTTTTTTATAATTAAAAAATGTTTTGGTAATGGGATTATGCAAACCTTCTAAAATGAGTTGGGAACGGTTTACTCCTTTATTTTCTTCCTCATATGTTTGATAGTATTCACCAGTGAAACCATCTGAGTTTTGTTTTCTTTTTGCAAAAGGGTAGGCTAACCATTTTAACTTATTTAACAGATGTATGGCTGTTCAGATTTTTAAAGTTTTATCTTGTGTCAGTTGTGCAAAGTGTTGTGCTTTTCACTCTATTATTAGTGTTGTGTGGTTTATCTTTCCATCCTCTTCTTTTAACCCATGTCTTTATATTCAAAATGCATCTCTTGTGGACACGATGGGTTTTGTTTTTTCTTCTCCCCAGTCTGAAAATAGCTACATTTTAATTGGAATATTTATTTAGTCTCTTTAATGATACACAATTGATCCTCATTATTTGAGGATGAATACATGTGAAAATTGCAAAATTTGTTTGTAACCCCTAAATTAATACTTGGAAGCACTCCTGTGGTCATTTATAGATACCACAGAGTAGCAAAAACTTTGAGTCATCTTGACATGTTGTTCCCAATTGAGGTCAAATAAAGTGACACTCTTTCCTCCTGTTTCAGCTCTCATACTTTTAAAAACAAGGGTCCTTTTCCTTGGGATGCAAGGATGCTTCAACATAGGCAAATCAGTCTTTGTGGTACATCATATCAACAGAATAAATGATAAAAATCCTATGATTTCAGTTGATGCTGAAAAAAATATTTGATGAAATTTAGCATCTCTTCACCTTGAAAAACCCTCAAAAAACTGGGGATAGACAGAACATACCTCAATATAATTAAAGCCATCTGTGACAGACGAACAGCTCGTATCATACTGAATGGGGAAAAACTGAAAGCCTTTCCTCTAAGGCAAGTTTGTCCAACCCATGGCTCAAGGGCTGCATGCCATGCAATACAAATTTGTAAACTTTCTTAAAACATGATGAGATTATTTTTTGCAATTTTTTTTTTTTTTGAGATGGAGTTTCGCTTTTCTTGCCTAGGCTGGAGTACAGTAACATTTTCTCGGCTCACCGCAACCTCTGCCTCCTGGGTTCAAGTAATTCTCCTGCCTCAGCCTCCGAAGTAGCTGGGATTACAGGCATTTACCACCACGCTCGGCTAATTTTTTGTAATTTTAGTAGAGATGGGGTTTCACCATGTTGGCCAGGATGGTCTCCCATCTCTTGACCTCGTGATCCACCTGCCTCAGCCTCCCAAAGTGCTGGGATTACAGGCGTGAGCCACCACGCCTGAGCTTTTGCAATTTTTTTAAAGCTCATTGGCTATCATTAGTGTTAGTGTATTTTTTTCCCATTTATTTATTTTATTGCATTTTAGGTTTTGGGGTACGTGTGAAGAACATGCAAGATTGTTGCATAGGTACACACGTGGCAGTGTGATTTGCTGCCTTCCTCCCCATCACCTACATCTGGCGTCTCTCCCCTTGGTATCTCCCCCCAGCTCCCCACCCCCCACCGTCCCTCCCCTATTTCCCCCCAACTGACCCCAGTGTGTAGCGCTCCCCTCCCTATGTCCGTGTGTTCTCATTGTTCAACACCCACCTATAAGTGAGAACATGCGGTGTTTGATCTTCTGCTCTTCTGTCAGTTTGCTGAGAATGATTTTTTCCAGGTTCATCCATGTCCCTACAAAGGACACAAACTCATCGTTTTTGATGGCTGCATAATATTCCATGGTGTATATGTGCCACATTTTCCCTCTCCAGTCTATTGTCGATGGGCATTTGGGTTGGTTCCAGGTCTTTGCTATTGTAAACAGTGCTGCAATGAACATTTGTGTGCATGTGTCCTTATAGTAGAACGATTTGTAATCCTTTGGATATATACCCAGTAATGGGAATACTGGGTCAAATGGAATTTCTATTTCTAGGTCCTTGAGGAATTGCCACACTGTCTTCCACAATGGTTGAACTAATTTACACTCCCACCAACAGTGCAAAAGTATTCCTGTTTCTCCACATCCTCTCCAGCATCTGTTGTCTCCAGATTTTTTAATGATCGCCATTCTAACTGGCGTGAGATGGTATCTCAATGTAGCTTTGATTTGCATTTCTCTGATGACCAGTGATGATGAGCATTTTTTCATATGTTTGTTGGCCTCATGTATGTCTTCTTTTGTAAAGTGTCTGTTCATATCCTTTGCCCACTTTTGAATGGGCTTGTTAGTTTTTTTCTTGTAAACCTGTTTTAGTTCTTTGTAAATTCTGGATATCAGCCCTTTGTCAGATGGGTAAACTACAAAAATTTTTTCCCATTCTTTTGGTTGCCGATTCACTGTAATGACTGTTTCTTTTGCTGTGCAGAAGCTGTGGAGTTTGATTAGGTCCCATTTGTCTATTTTGGCTTTTGTTGTCAATGCTTTTGGTGTTTTGGTCATGAAGTCCTTGCCTACACCTACGTCCTGAATGGTTTTGCCTAGATTTTCTTCTAGGGTTTTTATGGTGTTAGGTCTTATGTTTAAGTCTTTAATCCATCTGGAGTTAATTTTAGTGTAAGGTGTCAGGAAGGGGTCAAGTTTCTGCTTTCTGCACATGGCTAGCCAGTTTTCCCAACACCATTTATTGAACAGGGAATCCTTTCCCCATTGCTTGTTTTTGTCTGGTTTGTCAAAGATCAGATGGTTATATATATGTTGCGTTGCCTCAGAGACCTCTGTTCTGTTCCATTGGTCTATATCTCTGTTTTAGTACTAGTACCATGCTGTTTTGATTACTGTAGCCTTGTAGTATAGTTTGAAGTCTGGTAGTGTGATGCCTCCCGCTTTGTTCTTTTTGCTGAGAATTGACTTGGCTATGCGGGCTCTTTTTTGGTTCCATATGAAGTTTAAGGTGATTTTTTCCAGTTCTGCGAAGAAGGTCATTGGTAGCTTGATGGGGATAGCATTGAATCTGTAAATTACTTTGGGCAGTATGGCCATTTTCACAATACTGATTCTTCCTAACCATGAACATGGAATGTTTCTCCATCTGTTTGTGTCCTCTCTGATTTCGTTGAGCAGTGGCTTGTAGTTCTCCTTGAAGAGGTCCTTTACATTCCTTGTTAGTTGTATTCCTAGGTATTTTATTCTCTTTGTGGCAATTGTCAATGGAACTTTGTTCTTGATTTCGCTTTCTTGAAATCTGTTATTGGTGTATAGGAATGCATGTGATTTTTGCACGTTGACTTTGTATCCTGAGACTTTGCTGAACTTGCTTATCAGTTTCAGGAGATTTGGGGCTGAGACGATGGGGTCTTCTAGATATACAATCATGTCGTCTGCAAATAGAGACAATTTGACTTCCTCCTTTCCTATTTGGATACCCTTTATTTCTTTTTCTTGCCTGATTGCTCTGGATAGAAGTTCCAGTACTCTATTGAATAGGAGTAGTGAGAGAGGACATCCTTGTCTAGTGCCACAATTTCAAGGGGAATGCTTCCAGTTTTTGTCCATTCAGTATGATATTGGCTGTTGGTTTGTCATAAATAGCTTTTATTATTTTGAGATACGTTCCATCGATACCTAGCTTATTGAGGGTTTTTACCATAAAGGGCTGTTGAATTTTGTCAAAGGCCTTCTCTGCATCAATTGAGATAATCATGTGGTTTTTGTCTTTGGTTCTGTTTATGTGGCAAATTACGTTTATAGACTTGCATATGTTGAACCAGCCTTGCATCCCTGGGATGAAGCCTACTTGATCATGGTGGATAAGCTTTTTGATGTGCTGTTGCAGTCAGCTTGTCAGTATTTTATTGAAGATTTTTGCATCTATGTTCATGATGGATATTGGCCTGAAGTTTTCTTTTCTTGTTGAGTCTCTGCGGGGTTTTGGAATCAGGATGTTGTTGGTCTCATAAAATGATTTGGGAAGAATTCCCTCTTTTTGTATTGTTTGGAATAGTTTCAGAAGGAATGGTACCAGCTCCTCTTTGTATGTCTGGTGGAATTCGGCTATGAACCCTTCTGGACCTGGGATTTTTTTGGGTGGTAAGCGCTTAATTGCTGCCTCAACTTCAGACCTTGTTATGGGTCTGTTCAGGGTTTCGGCTTCTTCCTGGTTTAGGCTTGGGAGGAGGCCAATGTCCAGGAATTTATCCATTTCTTCCAGGTTTACTAGTTTATGTGCATAGAGTTGTTTGTAATAATCTCTGATGATGGTTTGAATTTCTGTGGAATCTGTGGTGATATCCCCTTTATCGTTTTTTATTGCATCAATTTGGTTATTCTCTCTTTTCTTTTATATTAATCTGGCTAGTGGTCTGTGTATTTTGTTGATCTTTTCAAAAAACCAGCTCCTGGATTTATTGATTTTTTGAAGGGTTTTTTGTGTCTCTATCTCCTTCAGTTCTGCTCTGATCTTAGCTATTTCTTGTCTTCTGCTAGGCTTTGAGTTTTTTTTGATCTTGCTCCTCTAGCTCTTTCAGTTTTGACGATAGGGTGTCAATTTTTGATCTCTCCTTCCTTCTCATGTGGGCACTTATTGCTATATATTTTCCTCTAGAGACTGCTTTAAATGTGGTCCCAGAGATTGTGATATGTTGTGTCTTCATTCTCATTGGTTTCGAAGAACGTCTTTATTTCTGTCTTCATTTCATTGTTTATCCAGTCAACATTCAAGAGCAAGTTGTTCAGCTTCCATGAAACTGTGCGGCTCTGGGTTAGTTTTTGAATTCTGAGTTCTAAATTGATTGCACTGTGGTCTGAGAGACTGTTTGTTATGATTTCTGTTCTTTTGCATTTGCTGAGGAGTGATTTACTCCCAATTATGTGGTCAATTTTAGAGTAGGTGTGATGTGGTGATAAGAAGAATGTATATTCTGTGGATTTGGGGTGGAAAGTTCTGTAAATGTCTATTAGATTTGCTTGGTCCAGGTCTGAGTTCAAGTCCTGGATATCCTTGTTAATTTTCTGTCTGGTTGATCTGTCTAATATTGACAATGACGTGTTAAAGTCTCCCACTATAATTGTGTTGGAGTCTAAGTCTCTTTGTAAGTCATTAAGAAGTTGCCTTATGTATCTGGGTGCTATTGGGTGCATATATATTTAGGATCGTTAGGTCTTCTTATTGCATTGATTCTTTTACCATTATGTAATGTCCTTCTTTGTCTCTTTTGATCTTTGTTGCTTTAAAGTCTAATTTATCAGAGACTAGGACCGCAAATCCTGCTTTTTTTTGCTCTCCATTTGCTTGGTAAATCTTCCTCCATCCCTTTATTTTGAGCCTTTGTGTATCCTTGCATGTGAGATGGGTTTCCTGGATACAGCACAGCGATGGGTTTTGGCTTTTTATCCAATTTGCCAGTCTGTGTCTTTTGATTGGGGCATTTAATCCATTTACATTTAGGGTTAATATTGTTATACGTGAATTTGATACTGCCATTTTGGTGCTAGCTGGCTGTTTTGCCCATTGGTTGATGCAGATTTTTCATTGTGTTGATTCTCTTTACCATTTGGCATGTTTTTGGAGTGGCTGGTACTGGTTGTTCCTTTATACGTGTAGAGCCTCTTTCGGGAGCTCTTGTAAAGCTGGCCTGGTGGTGACAAAATCTCTGAGTACTTGCATGTTCACAAAGGATTTTATTTTTCCTTCACTTATGAAGCTTAGTTTGGCTGGATAGGAGATTCTGGGTTGAAAGTTCTTTTCTTTAAGGATGTTGAATATTGGCCCCCACTCTCTTCTGGCTTGTAGGGTTTCTGCTGAGAGATCTGCTGTGAGTCTGATGGGCTTCCCTTTGTGGGTAACCCAACCTTTCTCTCTGGCTGCCCTTAGTATTTTCTCTTTCATTTTAACCCTGGTGAATCTGACGATTATGTGCCTTGGGGTTGCTCTTCTTGACGAATATCTTTGTGGTGTTGTCTGTATTTCCTGGACTTGAATGTTTGCCTGCCTTGCTAGGTTGGGGAAGCTTTCCTGGATAATATCCTGAAGAGTATTTTCCAGCTCGGATTCATTCTCTTTGTCGCATTCAGGTACGCCTATCAAACATAGATTACGTCTTTTCACATAGTCCCACATTTCTTGGAGACTTGGTTTATTCCCTTTTACCCTTTTTTCTCCGTTCTTGCCTTCCTGTTTTATTTCATTGAGCTGATCTTCGACCTCTGATATCCTTTCTTCTGCTTGGTCAATTCGGCTGTTGATACTTGGGCATGCTTCGCGAAGTTCTCGTGTTGCGTTTTTCAGCTCCATCAATTCACTTATATTCCTTTCTATTTTGTCCATTCTCGTTAGCATTTCGTCAAATCTTTTTTCAAGGTTCTTAGTTTCTTTGCATTGGGTTAGAACATGTTCTTTAAGTTCACAGAAATTTCTTACTACCCACCTTCTGAAGTCTGATTCTGTCATTTCATCACACTCGTTCTCCATGCAACCTTGTTCCTTTGCTGGTGAGGAGTTGTGATCCCTTGTAGGAGAAGAGGTGTTCTGGTTTCGGGTGTTTTCATCCTTTTTGCGCTGGTTTCTTCCCATCTTTAAGGATTTATCCACCTGTCGACTTTGTAGTTGCTGGCTTTCAGATTGGGTCTCAGATCTTTCAGATTGACGTTCTGTTTGTTGATGATGAGGTTATTTCTGTTTCTTGGTTTTCCTTCTGACAGTCTGGCCCCTCTGCTGTAGGTCTGCTGAGGTCCACTCCAGGCCCTGCTTCCCTGGGGTTCATCTGCAGCAGCTGCTGAACAGTAAGGGTTGTTGCCAGTTTTCTTCTTCTGCTATCTTTGTCCCAGAATGATACCCGCCAAGTGTCAATCTGATCTCTCCTTTATGAGGTGGCTCTTTGGATATATAGGGGTCAGGGAACTGCTTAAGGAGACGGTCTCTTCTTTATAGAAGCTCAAATGGTGAGCTGTGAGCTCTGTTGTTCATTCAGAGCTGCTGGGCAGGTACATTTAGGTCCGCTGCTGCAGAAACTCATAAACTGCTTTTTGTTCCCAGGTGCTCTGTCCCAGGGATTTAGGGCTTTATGAATTTCGGTTATGCTGCTGCCTTCTCTTGTTTTTTTTTTCCCTTCAGAGCTGCCCTGTCCAGCAAGGAGGCAGCCTAGTCACTGTCTGCCTGTAGAGGCTTTGCTGAGCTGCTGTGGGCTCTGCCCAGCTGCAGAGTGAACTTCCCTGCAGTCCTGTTTATATGGGTGTAGTTAGAACTGCCTCAGCAGTGGTGGCCCGCCTCTGTTCAGGTGGAGCCTCTCTGCAGTGGCAGGTTGCCTTGGCAACGGCAGGCTGCCTCAGCATTGGCTGACTACCTCCGTAGTGGCGGGCTGCCTTGGTAGTGGCGGACGCCCCTCCCCCACAGAGCTGGACTGTCCCGGGTTCAGCTGCACTTGCTGTGAAACTCTCAATCCAGAGTTTCTGGTTGCTGTTCTTTTGTGGGGGTGGGCCCAGCCTAGCTTGATCGTCTGGCACCCTGCCTCAGAGCCTTTTTTTTTTTTTTTTTTAAGTTGGTGTTCCGGTTGCCTGTTGAAGAGGCGCCGCGGTGTGTGTTTTTTCCCGTGCGACAACTCACTGTACTGGCTTAAACAGCGGCACTGAGATTTGTGGCACTGTTTTTTGCCCTGGAATCTACTGTCCTGGTTCCCTGCTTGGTCCCCTTTTTAAACAGACGAATGGGCGACTTCCCGTGGCTCCAGTCGCCAGCCAAAAGGGCACCTGGACCGGTGTATTTTGTATGTAGAACCGCTGCTCCGGGCGCCGACAAAGCAGCCACGCGGGGCAAAGCAGCTGCGCTGGCCGAAACAGCCTCACTGGCTACTCGTGGAGCTCCTCCGCCTGGGAATTGCCTAGTCTGTGGGCAATAAAAATGCGGTGTCCACTCACCCTCTGTGCTTTCACTGGGAGCTGCAATCTTGAGCTGTTCCTAAATGGCCATCTTGGATCCTCTCCGTGTTAGTGTATTTTATGTGTGGTTCAAGACAATTCTTTCAGTGTGGTCCAGGGAAGCCAAAATGGACACCCCTGCTCTATATCTGGAATATGAGAAGGATGCCCATTGTCACCACTATTACTCAGTGTAGTACTAGAAGTCCTAACTAGAGCAGTCAGACAAGAAGAGAAGTATATAAAGGTATCCAGATTGGAAAGAAAGAAGTCAAATTATCCTTGCTTGCAGATGACATAATCTTCTATTTGGGAAAACCTAAAGACTTCACAAGAAAACTGTAAGAACTGATAAATTCAGTAAAGTTTCATAATACAAAATCAACATACAAAAACCAGTCGCATTTCTATTTGTCAGCAGTGAACAGTGTGAAAAAGAAATAAAGTGATCACATTTGCAAGCCACACACAAAATAAAACACCAAGGAATTAACCAAATAAATGAAAGACTTCTATAATGAAAACTATAAAACACTGATGTAAGAAATTGAAGAGGACACCAAAAAATGGAAAAATATTACATGTTCATAGATTGCAAGAATTCATATTGTCAGAATGTCCATACTACCCAAAGCAGTCTACAGATTAAATGCAAATCCTACCAAAATATCAATGACATTCTTCAGAGAAATAGAAAAAAAAAATCCTAAAATTTTTATGGAACCACAAGAGACCCAGAACAGCCAAAACTGTTGTAAGCAAAAGGAACAAAACTGGAGGAATCATATTACCTGACTTCAAATGACACTACAGAGCTACAGTAACCAAAATAGCATGGTACTGGTATGAAAACAGATGCATAGGCCAATGGAACAGATTAAAGAACCAAGAACCCAGAAATAAATCCACACATGTACAGTGAGCTCTTTTTTTTTTTTTTGAGATAGGGTCTCGAACTGTCATCCAGGCTGTAGTGCAGTGGCATGATCTCGGCTCGCTGTAATCTCCTCTTTCTTGGAAGGGTGCCATAATGTATACTTAATGTGTATACTTGTAAGCTATTTAAAATTCTTTTCGAAGCCACAAAGGTTATAAAAATAAAAGGTCTCTAACTTAGAAAATGAATGACTCAGTTGCAGAAATATGTTTGGTTAATTGAAAATTTTTATGCCATTCATTCTTGTGTGAAAACTATTATGAGTCTAATGCACATTTGAAATTTTTTTGTTTATGGGATCCTAGCCAAGAAGGAAATGCAGGTTTCCAGTTAGATTTATGAGGGTTTTAATCTCAAAGATTTAATGTTCATGTTTATTGAAATAACAGTATGCATAAGAGCATCTTCAATTAAATGAAAACCAATTCTTATGTGTATGAATTAGTAATATAAGAAATGGCCAGTGAAACCCCATCTCTACTAAAAATACAAAAATTAGCTGGGTGTGGTGGCACATGCCCGTAATCTCAGCTATTCGGGAGGCTGAGGCAGGAGAATTGCTTGAACTTTGGAGGCAGAGGTTACAGCAAGCTGAGATAGTGCCTCTGCACTCTAGCCTGGGCAACAGAGCAAGAGTCCATCTCAAAAAAAAAAGAAAAAAGAAATAGCCTTAGGGACCATTGTATTCCTTAAAAGTTAAATATATTGTGTTCTGTAATATAAAGTCAGATTCAAAAATTATAGCACATTTGTGATGGCAGACATTTAACTATCATCTGTATACATACTACTGTATAGTTTGCAAAGTGATTTTCCCATTTGTTATGGCATTCATTCTTACCCAGAGCCCTAAGTTGAAAAGCATACAGGCTGTTTAAATTTATGGTATGTTTACTAACTTCTAATTTTCAGATGATGACAGGGCTAAAGTTATTGATTCCTGTCCTAAAATTGATATTCCTCTTGGATAATTGAAATTGCAATAAATTACTACATTTTAAACGCTACCTTTTCTTTTTTAAAGACATATTTACTCGAAATATTATTTGGGTTAAAAAGGCAAGAATTGTCAAAGCACAAATGAAACTTTATTATAAATTCTGTATTAATTTTTTTTTATTTTACTACATATTTCTTCCCTTTAGGCCTTGATGTGTTCTATTTTATGTGTATCTAATTTCTTCAAAATGGAAGTTTTATTTGTGGTACTATATAATTATAAAAAAAATCAGTTAATCTAGAAAAAGTGAAAGATCCTTTATACCTCCACTCCCATTTTCTCCTCACGTGCTCTCTAGTCTGTCAGTAGCTGGGTGTTGCACATACATATACATACGTGTGTTTGTACATACACACAGACTGCTAGTGCTGGAGGCATAACTGAGAGCCACCACCCTGTGCCTGGCACCGGAAATGCAGCCACTGTTGTCAGTGCAAAGTTGTGTTGACAGGGCAACTATCATGGCTATGGCCATCAGGATGTTTCTTATTATTGATACTGCCGTCAGTCCTGTGGCTAACAGCTGCTGCTTTCTTTGCTGCCGATTCCTTAAAATTTTACTGTTCTGCAGAGCCTTTTGAGAAATGTCTTTAATTCGATATACAGCCTCCCTTGCTTTGTGTAGAATAGCGTGAATGACAGATACCATGTTGTTCTCCAAGCCACCACTCTGTTCTCATGCTCTCTGGCTTTCTTTGGATTACACCTGGACTCTTGTGTAGAATGAGTGCCCTTTCCCTGAGATCCCTGCCCACTGGAGATTTCCAGGTCCTTTTTGTAAACAGGTCCTTACCTGGTCTGACCCTGCTAGTATCCCCAGTCATGTACAAAATCTCTGTGTGTTTCTTGGAGTACTTCCAGTGCAGACTCAGGCTGAGAGTTGTGCTTCTGAAGAATAATGTATGAAGGTGATTTTGAAAAAGGAGTGATTAAGAGTTCATCCACTACCAAAGATAATTAGAACTATAATAACACATGGAAAAATAGCAATGATCACTGGTCACTGATGTTGATCATTGATATTTCTTACATATTATACTAAGTTATTACCAAATTTATAGCTGATTTTTTTTTTTAGGCCTGCATAAGCATATTTAACTAAAAGTCTGTTGAATGAGACTAGCATAGTGCTTCCCCAGGTACATGTCCTAAGGCACCTGTTAATTTGATTCTGAGTGCTTACCAGGAGCCTTGTCATCATTGTTATGGGGCTGCTTAAGGAGCTTGGTAAGCCTTTGTTAAATGCAGACATGGAATGAGTGCTTCTACAGCCCGTGCAGCCTCCTCTTTGCTGCGGGCCTGCCTTTTCCTGTCTGGGTTCCTCACTTGCGTTTAGAGTGACCCTGAAACCACATTCCAGCTCTATCTTCCTTTTCTCTGCACAGGAGGTCATGGTTTTCTGTTCACAGTCAGACTTCAGATATTCCCTATTAAGGACTGGTTTTTTTCTATTTGATGTTACTGTGCTAGTGATCCACAATGCATATTGTCAGAAAATAATACTTTGAAAGCTTGTTGTAGCTAGAGGTCTATGTAGGAGAGAATAGACAATGGGTAGGAAGTATTAATGAGCACCTTTTGGGCCAGGCATAGTGGCTTACATCTATAATCCCAGCGCTTTGGGAGGCTGAGGTGGATGGATCACCTGAGGTCAGGAGTTCAAGACCAGCGTGGCCAACATGGCAAAACCCCATCTCTACTAAAAATAGAAAAATTAGCTAGGCGTGGTGGTGCACACCTGTAATCCCAACTACTTGGGAGCCTGAAGGAGGAGAATTGCTTGAACCTAGGAGGCAGAGGTTGCAATGAGCTGAGATTGTGCAATGGCGCAATCTCAGAGTGAAATTCCGTCTCAAAAACAAACAACAAAAATAAGCACCTTTTGTTGTTTAACAGGTATAGTTTGTTTTGCAAGATGAAAAGGTTCTGGAGATCTGTCTCACAACTATGTGAATATGCTTAACACTTCTGAATGCTGTACACTTACAAATAGTTAATTTGGTAAATTTTATGTTTTGTGTTTTTTCCCACAAGAAAAACAAGCATTTTTTTTAAATGAAACATAAACTTAAAAGGTTAAGTACAGGGCTTTGGAATTTTTATCTTTTTAATACTTGATTCTATTTATGCATTCTTTACTACAAATTGGATCAGATTAGAGTTTTGGAAGGTTTAGCAGAGCAGAGAAGTATAGCAAACAGAATTCATTCATTAAATATTTATTGAATACTTCCTGTATAGCAGGCCCTGTGCTTTTAGTTGATAATTTAGAGAAATAAGGGGCATGAGCCCCAGATAACAGGTGAAGGTGTACAAATATTGCCTTTTTTTGAGGAAAGAACTGGAGAAGCCGTTTTAACATAAAACAGGAAATCCTGAAAAATTTTGTATGCCGTGAACATTTTATTATTAAAGCATACAGACGTACAGTCATACATCAGATTTTCAAAACTTTATTATGGAGAATTTAAAACATACGCAGCAATAAAGGAGGAATACAGTGAACTGCCTTGTGCCTGGCACCAGCTGGTATCCACTCATAGCCTCTTTTGTTTCCTTATAGTCCCCTCCCACTGCATTTTTGTGGGTACATTCTTGTTCTATTCATTTTATCTGTAAATATTTTAATACTTTCACTGAAAGATAAGGGTTGTTTTTCTTAGAACAAATCACACAATACCACTATCATCTCAAAGTTATTTCACGCTTTTGTTTGTGTGTTTGTGTGCACTGTGATTTGTTGGAATCAGGATCTAAACAAGGTCTACACATTACAGTCAGTTGATATGTTTTCTTTAATACATTTTCAGCTATAGGTTTTCCTTATTTATTTGCTTTGTTCCTTAAATGTTATTTACTGAAAAAATTGTGTCATTTATCTTGTGCAGTTACTCATACTATTACGTATGAATTTTGCTGAATGTCTGATTTTTTTGCTTTGTAACAGTATTGACTATTCTTTACATAGATCCATTAAAAAAATTTTTTTTATTTTTAAAAGATGGGGTTTCACCATGATGGCCAGGCTGGTCTTGAACTCCTGACCTCAGGTGATCCACCCACCTCGGCCTCCCAAAGTGCTAGTATTACAGGCATGAGCCACCACGTCCGGCCCCATAGATCCATTATTTACTCATTGGTGTGCAAGATGTTGCTATTCTAATTTCATCATTCCTTTTTCATTTATTAGCTGGAATACTTTTTCATTTATTAGCTGGAAGTTTCTTTTTTACATACTATTCAGTTACCCAAAGGTATAGCTTGTACAGGGAAGTTAGGTTAAGTAAGTGACTCTTGGACGGTCCCTAGCATTTCCAAAAAAAAAAAAAAACTTTATTTAAAAAATACCATTATAAACACATGATTTTTCTTACTTTTTTTTTTTTTTTTTTTTTGAGACGGGGTCTTCCAATGTCACTCAGGCTGGATTACAGTGGCGTAATAATGGCTCACTGCAGCCTCAACCTTCTGGGCTCAAGCAACCCTCCCACCTCAGCCTCCAAGTAGCTGGGACCACAGGCATGCACCACCAAACCCAGCTAACTAAAAAAAAAAATCTTTTTTTGTAGAGGCAGGATCTCACTATGTTGCTCAGGCTGGTCTTGAACTCGTGGCCTCAAGTGATTTTCCCACCTTGACCTCCCAGAGTACTGAGATTACAGGTGTGAGCCATTATACCCAGCTAACATGTGAATTTAATATGTTTGATAATTTCTTAAGTTCATTGCAGTTATTGTTTAATGAGTTAATTACATTAATTAATGACAGAGTCTCATTATGTGGCCCAGACTGGTCTCAAGTGATCCTCTCTCCTCAGCTTGCCTGGTAGCTGGGACTGTAAGGCACGAACCAGTGTGCCCAGGCACAGTTATTCTTATTAATGATTAAATTGTCCCTTCTTTGGCCAATGAGAGTGACTTTAACTTAGCTCCTTGGTCTTTTTGGCACGAGTGCCTCTGATGGCTTCTTGCTTTCTTGTGTGACAAGATGTCCAGGCTTATCTTGTATATTACCAGCCATAGATCTGGAATTATCCCTTTCTTCAACCAGCCCTGGTTCCTTTCAGAGGGAAATTGTATTTAGTGACCACAATCTGTAAACTACAGATTAGTTGTTGCTTCTAGGCCTTTTCAGTTGTCAGAGCTAGGAAATATGTTGTTTTTAAGATAAAATATTTTGTGAGTTTCATACTGATTTTTCTAGTATTAGGAATAGATGATTTTGCTGAATTTCTTTAATTTTATATTTGTGCCTCATGCTAAAAATTTTGGTTTTTAATCATATTGATTGATACCACTACTTATCAGTATTACTACTAACAATATGATTACTGAAAATAGTTTAAGAATTAAAAGCACTTTCCTAAATTCTTTTCATTTTTAGGATAGATTCCTCTAGGAATTTCTGGTAAAACTGTTAAGTCATTAGAAAAGGAAATAATTCCTTTTTGCATGATTGTACCATCAGTTCAATAAATATTTGGTTTATTTCATTTTGCTTTTGAATTTTAGAGATGATAGTTTTTCAGTTTTTTTTGACAAGTAATTATGGAAAACATGTACATGGTTCCAGAGCTAAGTGTGTAAAACAAGGCAGAATCAGAAGTCTAGCTCTGATTCCGTTCCCTCTATTCCTCTTCCCTGTAGTCTACTTAAAACATATGAACAAGCAGTGTGTGTGTGTGTGTGTGTATACGCGCGCATGCACATGTCTAGGCATGCACCTGCACACACATGTAGTTTCTGCCTACTAATCCCATCTTAGGTGAATGGTAGCACACTATGTATAATTTTCTTCTTGTTTTTTTGTCTTCCTGTTATTTCCTGCTGATCACTCCACAGAAGTAAATAGAGGCATTCTTCATGCCTTTTTTCTGTTTCATTGTGTGAATATACCATGGTTTATTGTCAATCCCATGTTAATGGACATTTGGGTTGTCTTTAGTGTCTTGCTGTTAGAAATAGTGCTGCAGTGAATACCTTGTAGATACATTCATACCTTGTGTGAATATACCATGGTTTATTGTCAGTCTCATGTTAATGGACATTTGGGTTGTCTTTAGTCTTGCTGTTAGAAATAGTGCTGTAGTGAATACCTTGTACATACATATGTAATTTTTTTTTTTTTTTTTTGCTATACTTTTGAGGGAGATTTCAGTTTTAAATAGCATAACTTATTCAAGTGTGAGGTTATTGCTACAATGGATTGTTCTGGGAATAGTGGAGGATGCAAAAGGCCAGTCTTGTGATCTAGGGTAGCACTTTTTTTTAGTATTATGCGTCCACTGAATTCTGTATTATTGTTCTTGTAATAACCACATTTATAGAGTAGCTTCTTTGTTTTCTAGTTTCACTTTCTTTAAAGTAGATTGAGACTTCAGAAACATTTGAAGCAATCTCAGCACAGAATTCTATCTTTTCTTTAAATTTTAAATTTTTTTATAGAGATAGGGTCTTGCCATGTTGCCCAGACTGGTCTTAAACTCCTGGCCTCAAGAGATCCTCCTACCTCAGCTTCCCAAAGCGTTGGGATTACAGGTATGAGCCACTGCATCTGGCCAGAATTCTGGTATTTTAGAATTGTTTTCTGTTTTTTTAAATAGTTGTTTGATATATACTCAATTTATCAAAAAATTTTAAGGAAAGTAGTAATACATCTTTATGGATGCTTTCCAAAGTGTTCAACTCAGTTTTTATAGAAATAGTAATTTCTTACTTTTGTACCCACATTTTTGTCCATTTGTGATCAGTTTATATAGTATTAAATTGTACCATTGCAAAATGAGTACAGCTGACGTAAACAGGTTTGGAGATTAAACAATAGGTTTTTGAAAATGTACACAACTGCTAGTAGCAGAAATATGCACATTGTTAGAGAGTAGCCTAATAAATGTAAGCATTCTTTATTTTCTGGGCATTCACTAATATATTTTAGGGAGGAAATGGATAGCAGTAGTTCACTTCTAAAATTTTCCGTTTCCGGGTAGGAGCCTGGCACTTGGAAGATGCTCAGGAAATGATGGATGAACCAGTTCATTGTTTGGGTCAGACTATGAAAATACGTGCTGGTCCATTTGTTTGCTTCGGATAATTGAATTAAATATTCTAGGTTTTCCCAAAGGGATTTAAAATAAAGTAGAAAATATCTAAGATGTGAGAGCTGATTTTAAAAACTATTTCCTGGTTTACATTTATGTTACTTTAAATTAGGTCTTGGGTTATTATTTTGATGATTGACTAAAACTTTTTTTTGCTTTTACTATAGTTTTTTCACTATAAAGTATTTTCTAGGTAGAGGAAATTAAAAAGAATGGATTCCAGGATTATAAAGCAGACAGTAATTGGTAGTGTTTTTTTACATTCTATCACTTTGTGCCAGTTAGTAATAAAACCACTAGTTTTTAATAGACATTAACCACCTTTGGGATTTCACCATGGGAAAATGGGAGCAATATTCCTTTTCTTTCTTTCAGCTTTTTTATTATATATCCATATCACAGTCAGTGCAGAAAGGTTAGGAAACTGGAAAGCTAGAAAGTTTAGTCATAAAGAAGCACACATTAAAGTTCCTGGAATATTTTACCCCTGCGCTGTATGGAACACCATACGGAATACTAAACATGGTGGTACAGAAGACCCTAGAGAATGCTAAAAAAATATGCAACAGTCCAGGAAGCATATAGCCTTATAATTAGGCTAGGCTTTATACCCTGCAAGGAATGACTGTGTAATATGTTGTATCACTCAGAGTTCTCCAAAGAAACAAAACCAATGGGGGTGGGTGGGTGTGTGTGTGTGTGTGTGTGTGTGTACACACACAGATATACCTCTATGTATATAGAGACTGGGGGAGAGAGAGATTTATTTTAAGGAATTGGCTCATATGATTGTGGAGACTAACAAGTCCAAAATCTGTAGGGTGGGCCGGCAGGTTGGAGGCTCAGGGAAGAGTTGATTCTGGAGTTTTAAGACTGAAGGCAGCCTGCTGGCAGAATTCCCTCTTTTTCTGGGGCAGGTCAGTCTTTTTTTATATTAAGGCTTTCAAGTGATTGGCTGAGGCCCACCTGCATTATGGAAAGTGGTATATTTTACTCAGTCTACTAATTTAGAAGCTGGGTGTGGTGACAGGCATCTGTAGTCCCAGATACTTGGGAGGCTGAGGCAGGAGGATCACTTGAGCCCAGGAGTTCAAGCCCAGCCTGGGCAACATAGTGAAATCCATCTCCTAAAAAAAATCGCATCTCTTAAAAAAAAGGTGAACTCAAACTAGGGACAGTTGACAAACTCTTGGTATCCTTTCTGTGTTATCTTCCCACTCCTAATCTGCACCATGGTTTTACATTCCTAATAACAGACTTCTGACTGATAATGTTATGTGCACAGGGCCTGGTGAATATTTACTTTTCAGTTGGCAGAAGAATGAGACTAAAACAGTTTTTCGGTGTATCTGTATTGAGAAGCAGGTCTGGCATTACTCCCATTGTATATCTAGGAAAGGAAGTTTCAGCTGGATCATGTATTGACTTGAGACCTAGAGCAGGTGGATCACTTGACCTCTCTGTTTCCTCATTTGTAAAATGGGAATAAATTCTGTCCTGCCTTAAAAAAAAAGTCTACCAATTTAAATCTTAATCTTAGGTAAAAAATACCTTCACAGAAACATTCAGAATAATGTTTGACCAAATAGCTGGATATTGTGGCCCAGTCAAGTTGACATGTGATATTAACCATCACTTCAATATTGAAGGACTATTTTTATATGATTAATGTCCCTCTGTAAAGAAATTGGGTAAGTGCTATGGGTAGTAAGGAAGGGAAAGGGGAACTTATTTTGCTTGCAGAGGAGAGATGCTTTGAGGTATGCCCTGTAGGCCAGGGAATTTTGGGCCTGATGGACAAAGAGAGAAGAGCATCCCAAGAAAGTAGAACAGAATGAATAAGGGTAGGGTTGACCATGGCATGTACAGGGGTCCTTGAGAAGATTTGTCCTGCTTGGGCAGACATATCTCGGATGGTCAGGGGATAAGGGTGAGTAGGTAAGACAAATCCTGCTCTGGTTTTTCTGGTTTACTGCAGTATGTAGAGAATATGCTTGTTCTGGCCTGAGATGACAGCTGACTGGTGCAGAACAGTGTGTGCTACCGTCCTTATGTGCTACATTGTACAGTGACATGCTAAGAATTCTTTCTGCAGGAAGCACTTCAAATGAAGTATAACCGCCTTCGATTTTTCTTTTATAAACTGTGGCCACTGTTACTTCCTCTGTTACTTCCTCTAAAGATGCTTCAAAAGATCTATGTGTTTGTTAGGGAACATGAGATCTTCAAGTGATATGGATTGCTAGAAGGAATTCTAGTCTCTAAACCTTGGAATATTTTTGGATCTATTTATTAACGTTATTCTGTAGTAGAAATAGAATTGAGCACATTTTCCCCCAGATCATAAAGATCATAAATAGCTTTTAATATGTAATTAGGTATGAAAATGTCTAATAAACTCTACTGATAAAAATAATTAGCAGAGGGAAAAGTAGCGAAAACAATATATGGTAAATTGTTACAAAATGGCTCCTAATGAATGACCCTCCCTGCCCCCAGCTCTTCCTGGTTTGCAGTGTGACTTTACTTGTTTCTCTCATTATTTTAGTCCAGTTGTGCTGCTGTAACAGAATATCTGAGACAGGGTAATTGATAGAGAATAGAGATTTAGTTCTTACAGTTCTGCAGCCTGGGTGAGGACTTTCTTGCTGCATCATCCTATGGTGGAAGGCAGATGGGCAAGAGAGCAAGCACATCCATGGGATGGAGAGAAGGGAAGGGGGCTGAACTCATTCTTCTATTAGGAACCTACTCCCATGATAACTAACCTACTTCCTCAATAACAGCATTAATCCATTAGTGAGGGCAGAGCTTTCATGGCCTAATCACCTCTTAAAAGTCCCACCTGTCAACACTGTTGCATTGGAGATTAAGTTTCCAGTACATGAACTTGGGGGACACATCCAAACCATAGCACCCATCAAGTGGTAGAGCCTCTTTTCCCCCTTCTTGACTTTGGTCTCAATCATGTGACTTGAATGGAATACCACCAGACACAATGCAACAGAGGCACCATGTGTAGTGGGGGAACTGCCTTAGGATGCTGCTGCCACCATGTGAAGAAGCCTAGAGTAAAAGGCCATATGGAGAAGGCCCTGCCTTCCCTGCTGAGCCCATTGAAGCTGCCTATGTAAGTCAGGTAAGGGCAGCAGAAGAGCTGCCCAGCCAATCCATGGAATTATGAGAAATAGGAAATCATGCCTGTTTAAGCAACAAAGTTTTGGGTAGTTTGTTACATAGTAAGGGAAAAATCCACGCCAGCAGTTCTAATAATGGCTTCATTACTGAGCCTTCAAGGAGGGAGGCAGAGAAGTTTTAAGTTTCTTCTCTAATGGTCTGGTGAGTACCCAGAACTCTGTGCTGCTGAAGCCTTGACCTTTCCTTTATCCTCCTCTCCTTATCTGTAGGGATCAGACACTATTCCCTGCAAGGCAAGCACTGAAGAGCTCTTGGAGGAGCTAGAGAAGGTAGACCATTTCCGTTTTTTTTTTTTGTTTTTTTTTTTTGAGACGGAGTTTCACTCATGTTACCCAGGCTGGAGTGCAATGGCGCGATCTCGGCTCACCGCAACCTCCGCCTCCTGGGTTCAGGCAATTCTCCTGCCTCAGCCTCCTGAGTAGCTGGGATTACAGGCACGCACCACCATGCCCAGCTAATGTTTAGTATTTTTAGTAGAGATGGGGGTTTCACCATGTTGACCAGGATGGTCTCGATCTCTTGACTCGTGATCCACCCGCCTCGGCCTCCCAAAGTGCTGGGATTACAGGCTTGAGCCACCGCGCCCGGCCACCATTTCTTTTCTTTTCTTTTTGAGACACAGTCTCACTCTTGTCACCCAGGCTGGAGTGCAATGGTGTGATCTTGGGTCACTGCAACCTCCGCCTCCCAGATTCAAGCAATTCTGCTTCAACCTCCCAAGTAGCTGGGATTATAGGTGCCCACCACCATGCCTGGCTAATTTTTTTATTTTTAGTAGAGACAGTTTCACCATGTTGGCCAGGCTGGTCACAAACTCCTGACCTCAGGTGTTTGTCACCTCTCAAAGTGGTGAGATTACAAGCATGAGTCGCTGCACTTGGCCGAAGGTAGACTATTTCTGTGCTTGATTGATTGAAAGTGTTTTTCAACTCCAAAAGCAGTTAAACTCATGCTTCTCTTTCTCAGAAATGAAATGCTAAAAAAGAAAAACAAACCCTAACAAATCTTCTCTTTCCTTAACTCTGAGTGTTTTCTGTATTTTTGTGTACTGTTAGCAAGGGAATAATGTGTCTATTCCATAATTTCCCTGAGATGCAAAATCTTTAAGAAAGCCCAGACATTAGTCTAGGCCCTTTTTCCAGTAATCACACCTGGTTTACCTAATTCATATACCTGCCAGAGTGGTTGCGCTGAGGTCTTCCCAAGTCATTGAAGGAGTCCCTGTAGCATGCACTGTGTGGAGCTGTCATGCCTGCCCCACATTACCGTCTCACTCTCAACGCAGCTGTGGCCCCTAATACTCTACTTCTAAATTGCATACACTGGCTTTCAGCCTGACTGCTTTCTCCTGGCCAAGCACTTGCATATTGGACAGGACTTCCAGGATTAGGCTCCCTTGTTTTCCTTAGGGGCTCAGGTTTATGGACTTTCTTTCTACTGGGTAGCATTGTTGGCACACCTTGAATCCATTCTACCGCTCTTCTTGGCTTTAACCTCTGAGGCTGCATGTTGGAAAATTACCTCACATAGTCTGCTAGAATAAAGATGAAAGAATATGAGGATATGGGCTATAGTTTTTAAATGCAATTTTCTTTTCTGTGGCTTGTGGTATAAATTTGTAAGTGAACTCAAAAAATGATACAGTTAAATAGCTGTTGTGAATCAGACCTAACTGTTTGAGGCATATCTTAGTGCCTTAAAATAACCCACTTTTGAAATATCTAATTTATTATCTTTGCCAAATTTTAGGCAGATACAACCATTGCTTCAGTTAAATGTCCCTCTGTATAGACAAAAGGCAGCAAAAGGCATGTCACTATTTAATACTTCAAATGTGAAATCCATGTTATCTTCTGTATCCCTGGGGATTATAATAGCTCTTCTTCACCACAACAAAGCCAGCAACATACCATGTTTTATTTTAGTCCTTCCCATAGCAGTGACACTGTGAAATTAAAAAGAAAAACAACTCTACATATTTTAGGTTCACCTGGTAGGTTGCTGCATGCTGTCATATTTAGTCAAGTATAAAGATGTGCATTTTTATCCATTCTAACATCTCTGAAATTGGCACCTTGGAATCCCAGGTTAGTCAGGGGCAATTATTGTCTAGTTGTCTAAAACCTTTTTGTTGGCACCTTTTGTAAGATCAGGTAAATGCTAGCTGCTGAGAGTCCTTGAAATATGGCTGTGAAAGCTTGGGCAAGTTGATTAACTTCACTAAGCCATGCATGCAAAGGAGATAAAAGTTTCTCTACCTCCTGGCACTGCTGTGAGTTTTAAATGAAGTATGCATGTAAAGTACTTATGATTTGCAAGTGCTTTCTTCTCATTTTTTCCTCCAGCATAATTATTCACAGGTAGTATTTCTGTACCTTTCAGTTTCTTTAGATACTTTATTATCTGTGTAAACCATTTATGGTTTGGATTTTATTTTCCACTTCCACATTGCTTATTTATTATTGTTTTATTTAACATTAATTGTACCCTTTATTACTTCTAGTAATGCTCTGAGTTTTTTTGGTGGGGGACAAGGTCTTATGTTGTCCAGGCTAGTCTCGAACTCCTAGCATAAAGTGATCCTCCCACCTCAGCCTCCCAAGGAGCTGGGACTACCAGGTACAAGCCACTACACCTGGCAATGCTCTAAATTAGGAGATTTTAAAACTAACAAACTTCAGCCTTTTGTTTTTGGGTAAACTTTAGTCTGTGGGATATGTTTTATGTCTTAGGATTTCTTCACTATTGGTAATTGCATATATATTTTCTGGTAGTTATTTATTTATTTTTTTTGTGTTTGTGAGACAGGATCACCCTCTGTCATCCAGGCTGGAGTGTAGTGGTGCGATCTTGGCTCACTGAAGCCTTTGTCCCCTCGGCTCAAGTGATCCTCCCACCTCAGTCTTTCAAGTAGCTGATACCACAGGTGTGTGCCATCACAGCCAGCAAACTTTTTTTATTTTTAGTAGAGATGGGCTCTCACCATGTGGCCCAGGCTGGTCTGAAACTCGAGCTTAAGTGATCTACCGGCCTTGGCCTCCCAAAGTGCTAAGATTACAGGTGTGAGCCACCACTCCTGGCCTTGTTTATTCTTGTTACATTAAAAAATTTTAGTTCATGGCCGGGCATGGTGGCTCACTCCTGTAATTTCAGCACTTTGGGAGGCCGAGGCAGGTGGATTGCCTGAGGTCAGGAGTTGGAGACCAGTTTGGCCAACATGGTGAAATCCAGTCTCTACTAAAAATACAAAAACATTAGCCAGGCATGGTGGCGTGTACCTGTAATCCCAGCCACTCAGGAGGCTGAGACAGGGAAATTGCTTAAACCAGGAAGGTGGAGGTTGCAGTGAGCTGAGATCATGCCACTGCAGTCCAGCCTAGGTGACAGAGTGAGACTATGAATTTAAAAAAAAAAAAAAATTCAGCTCATTTTTATATTTTAAAATGAACTCATTGTTCTTAATAGTTTTTTGTTTTGTTTTGTTTTTTTTTAAGAAAAAAATACTTTAAGTTCTGGAGTACATGTGTAGATCTTGCAGGATTGTTGCATAGGTACACACATGCCATGGTGGTTTGCTGCCTCCATCCCCCCATCACCTACATTAGGCATTTCTTCCAGTGTCATTCCTCTCTAATCTCCGCACCCCCACTATCCCTCCCCTAGCTCCCCATCCTTCAACAGACTCCAATGTGTGGTGGTCCCCTCCCTGTATCCATGTGTTCACATTGTTCAACACCCACCTATGAGTGAGAACATGCAGTGTTTGGTTTTCTGTTCTTGTGTCGGTTTGCAGAGAATGATGGTTTCCAGATTTGTCCATGTCCCTACAAAGGACATGAGCTCATCTTTTTTTTATGGCTGCATAGTATTCCATGGTGTATATGTGCCACATTTTCTTTATCCAATCTTATCATTGATGGACATTTGTGTTGATTCTAGGTCTTTGCTGTTGTAAACAAGGCCACAGTGAACATATGTGTGCTTGTGTCTTTATAACAGAACAATTTATAATCCTTTGTGTATATACCCAGTAAAGGAATTGCTGGGTCAAATGGCATTTCTATTTCTAGATCCTTGAGGAATCACCATACTGTCTTCCACAATATTTGAACTAATTTACACTCCCACCAACAGTGTGAAAGCATTCCTATTTCTTGACATCCTCTCCAGCATCTATTGTCTGCAGATTTTTTGATGATCACCATTCTAACTGGCGTGAGATGGTATCTCAGTGTGGTTTTATTTGCATTTCTCTAATGATCAGTGATGATGAGCATTTTTTCATATGTTTGTTGGCCACATAAATGTCTTTTTTTGAAAAGTGTCTGTTCATATCCTTTGCCCATTTTTTGATGTGGTTGTTTGTTTTTTTCTTGTAAATCTGCTTTAGTTCTTTGTGGATTCTGGATGTTAGCCCTTTGTCAGATGGGTAGCTTGCAAAAAATTTTTCCCATTCTGTTGCTTGCCAGTTCACTCTAATGATTGTTTCTTTTGCTGTGCAGAAGCTCTTAAGTTTAATTAGATCCTGTTTGTCTATTTCAGCTTCTGTTGTCATTGCTTTTGGTGTTTTAGCCATGAAGTTCTTGCCTATGCCTATGTCCTAAATGGTTTTGCCTGGGTTTTCTTCTAGGGTTTTTATGGTGTTAGGTCTTATGTTTAAATCTTTAATCCATCCGGAGTTAATTTTATTGTAAGGAAGGGGTCCAGTTTCAGCTTCCAGTACATGGCTAGCCAGTTTTCCCAACACCATTTATTAAACAGGGAATCCTTTCCCCATTGCTTTTGTCAGGTTTGTCAAAGATCAGATGGTTATAGATGTGTGGTGTTACTTCTGAGGCCTGTGTTCTGTTCCATTAGTCTGCATTTCTGTTTTGGTACCAGTACCATGCTGTTTTGATTACTGTGGCCTTGTAATACAGTTTGAAGTCAGGCAGCCTGGTGCCTCCAGCTTTGTTCTTTTTGCTTAGAATTGTCTTGGCTATGTGGGCTCTCTTTTGGTTCCATATGAAGTTTAAGGTGTTTTTTTCCAGTTCTGTGAAGAAGGTCAGTGGTAATTTGATGGGGATACCATTGAATCTGTAAATTACTTTGGGCAGTATGGCCATTTTCACGATATTAATTCTTGCTAACCGTGAGTATGGAATGTTTTTCCATCTGTTTTTGTCTTCTCATATTTCCTTGAGCAGTGGTTTACAGTTCTCCTTGAAGAGGTCGTTCACATCCTTTGTTAGCTGTATTCTTAGGTATTTTATTCTCTTTGTGGTAGTTGTGAATGGGAGTTTGCTCATGATTTGGCTCTCTGTCTATTAGTGTATAGGTATGCTTGTGATTTTTGCACATTGATTTTGTATCCTGAGACTTTGCTGACGTTGCTTATCTTAAGGAGATTTTGGGCTAAGACGATGGAGTCTTCTAAATATACACTCATGTCGTCTGCAAATAGAGACAGTTTGACTTCCTCCTTTCCTAATTGAATACCCTTTATTCTTCTAGTACTGTGTTGAATAGGAATGGTGAGACAGGGCACCCTTAACAGGCCAAGCCCAAATAACAAAACTTTGCATCAGACTTTTTATTTAGTGGGTAGCATATTGAGACCTTATAGTGTTTCTCTGTCATCTTCCCTGAAGTTTCTCAGAGCTTTCAAGTTTAATTTTGGTCTTCATTTCAGTGAAAGGCAGGAGGAAGGCAATCTTTATAGCTTAAGATTCGTGCCTTGCTAACCAGTGGTTAACTGAAAGTGAGACAGCGAGTGTGGCATGGGCAGCCTTATTCCCTGGATGAGTGAAGGGAAGAAGGCTTTGCAGTAGCATATTTGGGCAATTGTTCAACTGTTTGATAGCAAGCTTCTGTAACATGCTATCTGTCCAGCATTAGGTTTTTGACTCAAAGGTTGAAATTTCTCATCTGTAACTTAAGACACTTAAGTTTTCCTCTGTCTTAAAATGCTTTTATCAGTAATTCTTACCTACTTATAATTTCCATCTTTTAGAATTATTCTTAAAGATACTTAGATTACATTCCACTATATTTGAATTCCATTACAAATTTCAGCTAAGTTTGATATGGTCAGTCTGCTGCAGATATTTAAAGATCAGTGGTTTCTTCCATTTGAAATGAATTGTACGAGGTTGACAAATACTGAATTTTTGTTAGTGCTTTCCAAATCTCCACTAGGGTATTTGAAGTTTGAGTTAAAAATGAAATTCTCAAGACATTTTTGGCTACTGTCTCAGGGAGATTGATCCAACCAGCATTTATTGAATAGATCTTTTGTGATAGGCATTGGGCCACAGAAAAAGAGATGCAAAAGGGAGCAAAACGAGATGCTGCCTTTGGGGAGCTTATGGCTGAGTAGGGGAGAAAGTTATTAATTCAAAGTGCTCAGTAAGTCTAACGTTCTAACTGTGAAAATTGTTAATGAAATAGAGTTTCTTCATTGATCCTATAAAGACCAATGAATATGGAATTTCCTCTGTCAGGATGGTCAGATGGTTGAGGAATAGTTAGTTAGACCAAAAGGGGAAGGAAGAGCCTTGCAGGCGAGAATAATGTAGTCTGTGGTGGGGAGATGCTGGGAGGTTGAGGGGACTGAAGGAACACTGCAATTCCTGGGTTGTATGATAAGTTTAACTTTTTAAGAAACTGCCTAACTGTTTTCCAGGTATCTATACCACTTTATATTCTCACCAGCAGTACATCAGGGATCTAATTTTTCTGTATCAAACAATTAGTATTGACTGTCTTTTTGATTGTAGCCATTCTAGTGGGGTATAGTGGTATATCATGGTTTTAATTAGCAGCATCTTTTCGTGAGTTTATTAGCTATTCATATATCTTTATTATTTTATTTGTTGTTTTTTTTTTTAGAGACAATGTCTCACTCTTGCCCAGACTAGAATGTAGTGTCATAATCATAGTTCACTGTAGCCTTGAACTCCTAGGCTCAAATGACCCTCTTGCCTCAGCCTCCCAAATAGCTAGGACAACAGGCACATGCTACCATGCCTGACTCTCATATATCTTCTTCGATGAAATGTCTGTTAATATATTTTGCTTATTTTTAAATTGTATTTGTCTTACTGAGTTGTAGGCATTCTTTCTTTATTCTAGATACAAGTCTTTTATCAGATACATTGCCAAGTGTTTTTTCCCTAGTCTGTAGCTTATCTTCAGTTTTATTAATGGTATCTTTTAAAGTACAAAAGTTTTAAATTCAATAAAATATGATTTATCAGTATGCTCTTTTTAAATAACATCTGTAAAAGGTGGGCTTACAACCCAAAGTTATGGATTAAATCACCCAGGAAAAGGAAGCACAGATTGAGAATCAGAGAGGGTTAAATGGAATTTTGAGGAATCTCAGCATACAATGTTGTGCTATAGGAGATAGATCTGCAGAGGTAGAGATGGGGCAGGAGGAACAGTAGGACAGTGTTACATCATTTAAGTCAAAGAAAAGAGTATTTTAAGACTAGGAAGAGAGTAAAAGTATCAAGTCAAATAACATGAGAGCTGGAAAACAATTTTTAGGCTTACTATGGAGAGCACTGTTGACCTTACTGTACTGAAGCCAGATTACAGTTAGTTGAAACGTGTATAGAAAGTGAAGAAATGTTGAATGTGAGCATAGACCCCTTATCCTAGAAGAGTAGTGTAGATGGGACAACAGCGGGATATGAATGAGGAGTCAAGTGAAATTTTTTCACTTTTTCAAATTTTTAATGAGACAAGGGAACCTCTTTATTCATTACCTAAATAATGATCCGGGAATAATGCCTCTTTTGGAAAGTGTGTGGAATTGGGTGTTGATCCATTTAAGGTTATACAAGTCTCATACCTGTTACTCTCTTTATACTTTCTCTCCACTGATTTCTTCAAAATATCTTCAAAATCTAAAAAATAATACTTGTACTAAAATACATGTAATCAAGGTAATACATTTCATTTTGAAAAATGAATGGTAAGCCGAAACTCTCTTATTCAGAACTCTTGGATCAGAAATATTTTGGAATTTAGAAATTCTCAGGATTTGAGGAAAGTAATCTGCTACATATACTATAATTTTTTTTTTTTTTTTGAGATGGAGTCTCACTCTGTTGCCCAGGCTGGAGTGCAGTGGCACAATCTTGGCTCACTGCAACCTCTGGCTCGCAGGTTCAAGCGATTCTTCTGCCTTAATCTCCCAAGTAACTGGGACTACAGGACTACTAATTTTTGTATTTTTAGTAGAGACGGAGTTTCACCATATTGGTCAGGCTGTTCTTTAACTACTGACCTTGTGATCTGCCCACCTTGGTCTCCCAAAGTGCTGGGATTACAGGCGTGAGCCACTAGGCCTGGTTACATATACTATAAATTACCAGATACTCCCATCAAGGCTTGGGGTAAGATCCCTTACTCAAATGTGCTACTATTTCTGCATTGAAGTGTATGTAGTATTTACACTAAGTTGTGGAGGATCAATCGAGGTGGTTGGCAAAAATTATAAACATTATAGAATAATTGCAAGGTTTCTTGGAAGGCCAAGAGGTTTTTCTAAAAGCTTCTGGTTGGGGCCTGCAAGTCAAAGCCCAACACTAAGTAACATAAGTATAGTTTTGAGTAGCTTTCTATCAGTTCAGGTCAGATTTTGGCCCCAAAAGAGTTCATGTCTTAGTGTTAAATAGGTAAAGAAAGGCTAGAGTGTTGTCGTTGTTGTTTTTTTAATTTTTGGTAATTTTCTGAATTTTAGAACTGTGGTTAGGAGCTTGGTATACCCAGTGTCCCAGAATGAAAAACAGTAGTTCTTTGCTCTGCTCCTCCGCAGTCCTCATCCTGCTCCCTGTAGGCAGCCGCATGTGTCTTCTGAGAGTTGCTTCCATGTTTTCAAATAATATGCTTATCCTATTTCTTGACTTATAAGCGTTAGCAATTATCTGTTGACTTCCTTTTTTATCCCAACTTCCCTCTTCCCTTCCTCCCAGTTTGGTTATGTCAGTATTGCTTATTTCATTGTAATGTTTATACCATTGTCTGTATTGAAATTTATACTGTTCATTTAAAAGCCAAATTGTTACATTTTCTTTCTTCTATGTTTTTTGTTGTTGTTATAATTGCTTTATATTTTCACTTGTGTGATTTTTATTATTCATGTCATTAGTTCTTTTTAGGTATCCATGATTATATGTTACTCCATCTTTGCTGTTGAGCTACCACGCCTGGCTCAAGATAGAGGTTTTTTTTTTTTTATGTTAGATATTGATACTGGACTTTAGCATTTATTTCTAGCATGAAATGACTGATTCTACAGGTTCTACATAATGTCATAAAGGACATAAAAGACTGATTCTCTGTCCCTGTATGTTAATGTGTCTTGACATACTAGTGACTCCCAGTATGCATTTGTGAACATGTCTTTGATTTCCTAAAGGCATGTGAAGCTCAGTCTGCCCACATTGAGTGTACCCCTGTCCCCCACTGCTCTTCTGTGCATCCTTGTAGTGTGAGGGTACAGCCAGAAACCATGGGACAGTTTAGATCCCTCACTAGGTTATGTTAGTCCTCCTTTTCAAATGGCCTCGCTTCTCCCTCCCTATGCACTGCTTTAAGTCTGGCTTTGATCATTCAGTGCTGGTATCTAGAACTGATCTCCTCACTCCCCTTACTGCTTCTTCTGTTTTTGCTGGCTGCTGTGCGTGGAATTCTCATTTTTTACGTGAAATGTACTCCTTATAAAGACAGGCTTAGCTTCAAGTTGTTGATTCTAACAATGCCAGTCAGAATGTTAAGATACAGTTTACAGCAGGGAGGAGCAGGGAGCTGCTAGAGTCTGGTACCTTGAAAACAAGGGTACAGGGAGGCATGTAAACTGTTCCTGGGGTAACTGTTCCTTTAAGATGCTGCAACTGGCATTTGTCTTCTCCTAGCTCCCCACTTTATTATCTGTCCCAAGCATTGTTGTTGGAATGGGCAGAATCTTCATTTATGTTGACTTATCTGGAAAGAGCATAGAATAATTTGACTGTGAAGCCATACTAGTCTTCAGGATTGGCCTTTCCTGCCACTCCCCTTTAGGGAGGGTGTTGTCAACCTTGCTTCCTCTGAGTCAAGCTGGATCCTACGTAAATGTTAGAAAGGATTCAAGGTCCCAGTTGTGTAAATCTGTGTTTGACTGAGGCTTGGGGGTCAGAAAATAGTACTGGAAAGACAAAGCAAACCAGGAGGTTTTTGTGATGCAGTGAGAGAAATCACTGCAAATGCTTGGAAAAGCCTGCTGGCAGATGTGCTGATGTTAAGAGCCCCTATGTTTGTACACATGGACACAGTCTTTTTGTTTTGTTTTTGAGACAGAGTTTTGCTCTTGTCACCCAGGCTGGATTGCAATGGCATGATCTTAGCTCACTGCAACCTTCGCCTCCCGAGTTCAGGGGATTCTCCTGCCTCAGTCTCCTGAGTAGCTGGGATTACAGGCACCCCCTATGACACTTGGCTGATTTTTGTACTTTTAGTAGATATGGGGTTTTGCCATGTTGGCCAGGCTGATCACAAACTCCTGACCTCTGGTAATCCACCTGCCTTGGCCTCCCAAAGTGCTGGTATTACAGGCGTAAGCCACCATGCCCAGCTTGGACATTTTTTTTTTTTTTTTTCTTTACAATAACCCTTTGAACTGAGTAGACATGATTACTCTTCTCTTTTACAGACAAGGAAACAAAACAGCTTAGAAATTCATCAGTTTGCGCCAATATCTGCAATTAGAGCCAGGCTTTGAACTTAGGTTTCTGATTACTGACTTTGTACTCTTTCTGTTGCCTTCTCAAAACTGGAAGGGTGAGATAGGGCAACACTGGCTGATGTTAAGAGCCCCTATGTTTGTACACATGAACACAGTCTTTTTGTTTTGTTTTTGAGACAGAGTTTTGCTCTTGTCACCCATTTCCTTTGTATTATCCCTAATCTAACTACTCTAGATGACATCGTGTCATCTAGAGTAGTTAGATTAGGGATAATACAAAGGAAAAATTAAAATTTTCTCTATCTATCTTAGTCCTTTTACTATTTCTGTGGCTTTTAGTATACTCAGAAGTTCTACAAGCAGCACCATGGTCAATTTTAGACTGTTTTCATTATCCTAAAACTAAAACATTTAAGCCACTACTTCCTCCCATTTACCCATTCCTACCCCAGCTCTTGGCATGCACTGCTCTACTTTCTGTCTCTACAGATTTATCTCCTCTGGGCATTCCATACAACTTGTCCTCATATAATATATGGTTCTTTGTGTCTGGCTTCTTTTACTTAGTATAATTTTTTTTTTTGAGACAAGGTCTCACTCTTACCACCCAGGCTAGAGTGCAGTGGTGCCATACTGGCTCACTGGAGCGTCAACCTCCTGGGCTCAAGCGATCCTCCCACCTCAGCCCCCTGAGTAGCTGGGACCACAGGCGTGCGCCACCATACCCAGCTAATTTTTGAATTTTTTGTAGAGATATGGTTTTGCCATGTTTCCCAGGCTTGTCTGGAACCCCTGGGCTCAAGCAATTTGCCCGCCTTGGCCTCCCAAAGTGTTGGGATTATAGGCACGAGCCACCACACTCAGCCTACTTAACATAATTTTTAAAAGGTTCATCCATATTGTGGCATATGTCATTACTTTATTTTTATTGCTGAATTTGATTCCATTGAATGGATGTAGCTTATTTGATTTATCCATTTATCATTTGATGGACATTTGGGTTGTTTGCACTTTTTGGCTTTTGTGAATAATGTGATACAAACATTCATGGACAAATTTTCGTGTGAGGAAATGTTTGCACTTCTCTTGGATGTGTATACCCTAGGAGTGAAGTTATTGAGTCATATGATAACATATATTAACATTCTGAGAAAGAGCCAGACTATTTTGCAAAACCGCTGCATAGATTCCCACCAGCAGTAAGTATATGAGGGTTTCAGTTTCACAAATACCCTTGCCAACATTTAACTATTGGTCTTTAATTATGAAAATAATTAAAGTTATATCTAATAGTTTTGATTTGTGTTTTCATGATGGCTAATGATACTGAGTAACCTGTTTTTCATTACGTTATTTGTCTTTATTATTATTATTATTATCATTTTGGTAGAGTTGGTGCGTTGCTATGTTGCACACACTGGTGTTGAACTCCTGGCGTGAAGCAGTTGTTCTCCCACCTCAGCTTCCCAAAATGCCGAGATTATAGGTGTGAGCTACTTGCACATGGCCTTGTCCTTATATTACTGAGTTGTAAGAGAGTCCTTATGTATTCTAGATACACGTCACTTATTACATACAGGATTTGCAAAATTTTTCTTCTATTCTGTCAGTTGTCTTAACACCTTTTTTTTTTTTTTTTTTTTTTTTTTTAATTTGTAAATAGAGGTTGAGTCTTGCTATATTACCCAGGCCTTTCTTGAGTTCCTGGCCTCAAGGGATTCCCTTGCCTTGATCTCCCAGAGTTCTGGGATTTTAGGTGTGAATCACCATGAGTGGCTGTCTTTTCCTTTTCTTGATGGCGTCTTTTGAAGCATAAAAGTTTTTATTTTGATGGTGTATAGTTTGTCTATTTTTTGTTAATGTGAGGAAGAGATCCAGATTTCTTTTGCATATGGCTATCCATTTGTTTCAGCACCATTGTTGAAGAGTACTCTTTCCCCAAGGAATGGTCTTAGAGTCTTCTTGAAAATCAGTTGATTATAGATGTGTGTGTTTGTTTCTGGACTCTAAATTCTGTTCCACTGATCTTTCTTTTCTTATTCTAGTACCACATGGTCTTGAATACTGATTCTTTGTAGTAAGTTTTGCAATCTGGAAATGTGAGTTCTCCAACTTTGTTCTTCTTTTTCAAGGTTGTTTTGGCAAATCTGAGTACCTTGAATTTTGTATAAATTTTCAGATCAGCTTGTCAGATTTCTGTAAAGAAGTCAGCTCCATTTTTGATAGAGATTTGACTCTCTACATCAATTTGGGGAGAATTGCCATTTTAACAATATTAAATCTTCTGATTCCTGAACATTGGACGTCCATTACCAGTTTCTTAAACAACGAACTTTGGCAGTCCAGCTCTTCTAGATATGTATGCTCATGTTAGGTGTGCTATATTTTGCAAGTTAGCATTAGTCAAATTGAAGCCCTCAGCAAAGTGCTGAGGTTTAACTGTTACTCTTAAAGATTAATTTTATAAAAGATACCTGGAAATTATTATGCAAAGAAAATAATGTGAGTAAATGCTTTATACTTTTCATGCATAAAAAATGGCATGGTCTGTTTTATGGTTTGTTTGTAAACTCATTTTTTTGTTTGTTTGTTTTGTTTTGTTTTGTTTGAGATGGAGTCTCACTGTGTTTCCAGGCCGGAGTGCAGTGGGTGCAATCTTGGCTCACTGTAACCTCTGCCTCCTGAGTTCAAGCGATTCTTCTGCCTCAGCCTCCTGAGTAGCTGGGACTACAGGTGTGTGCCACTGTGCCCAGCTAATTTTGTATTTTTAATAGAATGGTGTTTGACCATGTTGGCCAGGATGGTCTCAATCTCCTTACCTCATGATCCACCCACTTGGGCCTCCCAAAGTGCTGGGATTACAGGCGTGAGCCACTGTGCCCAGCCCCACTCACTTTTATCTTGACATAGGAGGGAGATTGCTTTAGGCAGACTTAGAGGTCTGTTGCCTTGCAATGGTGATGCATATCAGAAGACTAACTTCAATGGCAATTTTTGAGATCCTCTTGTACCTGTGTTTCTATACCATACGTAGCCCTTTTCAGGCTTGTTATGGGCATGTACCAATGATGTAATAATGATGATTATATCAGAAGCACCAGAGGCAGCTATTGGTGTGATAGGTGGCTATGGTCAGTTTGGCTAAGTGTTCCACGAGGCCCCATGGATTTTGCCATCTGTAACAGAGGACTTTAGTGTATTAGTGATGAAAAAACTGCTTACCACTGACTGCTATGATCTCCCAGGGAGTATAAGGAAGCTCTTCAGTAAGTGCCTCTTGTCTTGTGTAATGTGCTTGAATACAAACATTCAGACTGTTTTTTGGGCACAGTAGTGCTCTATCTTGTGCCAGCCTCATCAAAGGCTTGAAATAGAGTAGGTGGTATGTGATGTTTAGACACTCACATCACCCACTCTATTTTCCTGTTTTTTTGTTGTTGTTATTATTATTAATGATTACTCACTTACTATAAAACTATACTTTATAAACAGATTATTCTTTTAGCTGATTTTCTTGTATGTGTTGCTCCTTCCCAGTTTTTGTTCCTTTTGTTGTTCATTGATTTGAGAATTGTGTGAAGGAAGCCATTTTGTGAGTCCTGGTGCTCCTCTGCTTGCTTAGGTGCACTGCCAAGAGTGCACCTTGGTGTAGTGTACCTTACAGACACCTACCTTTGGTCCAGAGTAGAGTTTTGGGAGAAGTAGAGTGACCGCTTATCAAATGTGACCTTGGGGTTGTCAGGCCCTGTTGTTTACCCTTCCTTTTCCTACTTACTGCCTCCCCTGTCCCCACCCACCACCCTAGCACATGGTTACCAAATGAAAACCTCCAAATTTGAGATTCGTTCTTTTGGTTGAAGGCTTCCATTCTCTGTTAAAATTTGAACAACATGAAACATTACTACATTAAACCTTCTGGACAATTTATGTTTAATTGATTTTGTATACAGAGTTGGACAGATCTCAGTGGGGAAAGAGAACAACACACAATTCAGCTATTAGACATTTTGGAGGATGTGTAAGAGAAGACCAGAAAAAGGGCAGGGGTACGTTGAATCACTGAAGATAGCTTATGCAGACACTGTTATTTTACCTAAGGGCAGCCTTTCCCATGGTTCGTAGGCGTGTCATGGTGACCCTTCATATTCCCTAGGAAACCCTTTATAGCAGTGTTTGGGAAACTGCAGTCTTGTAGGCTAAATCTAGCCTGCTGCCTATTTTTGTAAATAAAGTTTTATTGGAACATAACTACTCTCATTCATTTACACGCTCTCTGTGGGTGCTTCCTTCCATGCTACACAGTGGCAGAGTTAATTAGCTGGAACAGACTTGGACTACAGTGCCTAAAATATGTATCTTACCCTTGACAGGAAAAGTTTGCCAACAGCTAGTGTAGAGTCTATACTTTTGGAAGGTTAAGTATGGATCATAGATATCTTGAATTTAATTTGGACTTCCTAACCTCTGATTTCACCATTATGTGGACTCACAGGCAGTGGTTTTAAGGAAAGGTCACTGATTATTTCAGGATGAATGCTTGATCATGCTAAAAAAAAGTTTAACTTGAAAAATATTCTTAAAATAAATGGTGGCACTGCTTCGTTTTAAACCTAAGTAGCCAATGGAAAATTAATCTCAGATTACGCACATACACGATCCACCTGCCTCTTTCAGGTACTCCCATCTTATTATGAGTAATCTTAGAATTTTTCTCCTGGACATTTATCTTCTATTGTTTTTGAAGACCAAACATTCATTTCATCATAACTTATTAAAATAGAAATATGAATATAAAATGTTAAGCTCACTCTTGGAAATTTAAGTGTTTTAGCTGAATTATGTTTCTTCTCTCTTCATTTTCTCTCAGCTTGAAATCCATGGCCCAAAATGACTCTACCAGTGGAGACTCTCCTCTGTGAAGAAGACGACCAGATAGGAGGCTGGGATGAGCATGCCACTGCATCAGATCTCTGCCATTCCATCCCAGGATGCCACCTCTGCTAGAGTCTACAGAAGTAAGACCAAAGAAAAGGAGAGGGAGGAACAGGTACTGGGAGAATATCTTTTTTAGTTTCATTATTTTTATTAAATTTTCATTAAAGGTGATCTAGAACAATGGGTAAACTCTAAAGATCAAGGTTCTCTCTGATAATATACTGATAAGCACACAAATAGTTGTACTCAGAAGGAATTCTTTTGGTAGATTTCTAGGTTTTCAGACTTTGGTGTAAACTACTGTGCTTGTAAGTAGTTATAAATGTCTTAACTTCATCGGATAAATCTGCCTGATTATTTTTGGTTAATCACTGTGACTGAGTTCTTTGGATTCTCAGAACATGATGCTGCTAGTTCCCTATTTATTGTAATGTCAAATTTGGGCACCAGATGGCTGGAATTTTTAAATATGTGTCTTAGTCTGCCCTAGCTGCTGTAACAAAATGCCATAGCCTGGGTGGTTTAAATAACAAGCATTTATTTCTCACAGTTCTGGAGGCTGGAAGTCTGAGATGAGGGTGCCAGCATGGTTGGATTCTGGTGAGGGCTCACTTCCTGACTTACAAACAGCTGCTTTCTTGTTGTGTCCTCACATGGCATGGAGAGAGGAAGAAAGCACCCTGTCATGTGGCTGTTCATATAGGAGAACTGATCCCATTGAGAGGGTTCCACCCCTAGGACCTACCTCCAAATACCATTAAATTAAGGATTAGAGTTCCAGCATAAAAGTTTTTTGGAAACATAAACATATAGTCCAATGCCATGTGTATATGAGGAAGCTATACAAACTCATTTGGAATAGAGAAAGAAAAATGTCCAACAGGTAGGCCAGGAAGGAATATTCTTCTGATATACACTCTCACTGCAGGTTTACTGTAGGTGGATATTTAATAAAGCCTTATTGATTTTATTTAATGGGATTTTTAAGGTCTAAATAAATGGCATTTATCAATTATTTGTAGAATTGGGATTTTGATTGTTATTGGAAAGAAAGAGAAACTATTCTGTCTCACCTTAGTGTGGGGATACTTTGAATATCCAGTGGCAGCCTGACAGTTCAGAGTGTCATGGAGCCCAGATTAGGTGACAGAAGTGGAAGAGCAGTTGAACCAGGAACTTGCAGGGCCCCATGAGAGCTTCAGCAGCAATGGCACAGGATGAAAATGGTGATTGTGTTTCTAGGATCTCAAATGTGGCATCAGGATTGATTTGAAAGGTAAATTTTTGTCCAGTGGAGCCCATTTTTATTTATGCAGTTTTCCTGGCACAGGTTCAACCCAAAATCTTTCACTATGATTTCTGATCCTCCTGTGCTTGGAAGATATTATTCCTTCTGAATCCCAGGAGAAGAGCAAACCCTTGCATTTCACCTAGACTCAAATCCATTTGTTACCTTAGTCTAATCTGTTAACACACCCTCGCTGAAGCCCGTATCTGTAATCTTCTATGGAGGGTTAATGACTTTTATACAGTAGTCAGTGCAGTTAATGAATGAATGAATGTGAATTCAGTTTCAGTGATATGGGGTCATGTTGCTGTCAAGATGATGTATTATTTCAAATACAATATGAGAACCTTACAATAGTATACTTTCATTTCTTTCCTTCTGGCTTGTTTGTTATTGTCTTTTAATAAATTTTAAACCCCAGAATATAGTATTTTTCAAAAAACACTTTAAATACTAATAAAGATCTGTGTACTCAGGTAGTTACCATTTCTGGTGTATTTCCATCTTTTTTTTTTTTTGCCTAAAAGACTTCCTTTAGCATTTCTTATAATGTGAGTTGGCTGACAATGACTTCTTTCAGCTTTATTTAAAAAATATTTTTTATTTATTTCTTGTATTCTGAAGTTGTGCTTTGTTGATCAGTGGGTTTACAGTTTTTGTAGAATTTGGAGTTTTTTGGCTATTCTTCAGATAATTTTTCTGTCCCCCCATTCTTTCTTTGGGGACTCTTTTATACACATTGACTGGCTTAAAGTTGTCCACTGCTGCACTTTTAATTTTTTAAGGTTATTTTTTCTTTCTGCATTTTATTTTGGATATTCCAATTACTTTGTTTATAAGTTTATTAGCATTTTCAGTTTCTAATCTGCCAGTAATTCCATCTAGTGTATTTTTTTTTTTTTAATCTCAGACATGTTTTTATCACTGGACATTCGGTTTGGATCTTTTTTATGTCTCCCATGTCCCTATTCAACTTTCTGACTCTATGAAATACCACAATAATGACAGTTTTAATGCCCTTTTCTGTCATTCCTATCATGTATGACTATTCTGAGTTTGCTTTTTTCCCTCACTTGATATCTTCAGTTTTATTTTTATTTTTGTTATTATTTTTTATTTAGTTTTGAATACAGATCTTGCTCTGTCACCCAGGCTAGCATGCAGTGGTGTGAACAGAGCACACCACAGCCACAAACTCCGGGACTCAAATGATCCTTCTGCATAAACCTCCTGAGTAGCTGGGCGTATAGACCACACCTGGATAAGTTTTTCTTTCCTTTTATAGAGTCAGGGTCTTGGTATTGCCCAGACTGATCTCAGACTCCTGAGTTTGCTGGGACTGCAAGTGAGCCACTGCGCCTGGCCTGGTTTCATTTTTATGAAAGTTTATTTTAGGCCGGGCATGGTGTCTCATGCCTGTAATCCCAACATTTTGGGAGGCCAAGGTGGGCGGGTCACCTGAGGTCAGGAGTTTGAGACAAGCCTGGACAACATGGAGAAAACCTGCCTCGACTAAAAATACAAAATTAGCTGGGCATGGTGGTGCATGCCTGTAATCCATCCCAGATACTGGGGAGGCTGAGGCAGGAGAATTATTTGAACCTGGGAGGTGGAGGTTGCAGTGAGCCAAGACTGTGCCATTGCATTCCAGCCTGGGCAACAAGAGTGAAACTCCATCTCAAAAAAAAGTTTATTTTAGTCTAGTTTTAGATTTACAAAAAAATTGTTAAGCTAGGATGGAGTATTTTCATATACCTAATACCCAGTTTCTTATATTGATGTTATTTATAGATTTAGTACAAGTGCAGTGTTGTTACACAGGTATATTGCATAGTGGTAAATACCACCTGAATAGTGTCCATAGCACCCATGAGTAGTTTCTCCTCCCTTACCCACTCCCATCGTCCCACCTTTTTGAGTCTCCAGTGTCTATTATTCTACTCTCTATGCCCCTGTGTACATATTTTTCAGCCCCCACTTGTGTGATCGATATTTGACTTGCTCTGAGTTATTTCAGGTAAGATAGTTACCTCCATTTCTATCCATGTTGCTGCAAAAAACGTGAATTCATTCTTTTTTTTAATAGCTGAGTAATATTACATGGTGTGGATTACTTTATCTAGTCATCCATTGATGGGCACTTAGACTGATTTTATATCTTTGCTGTTGTGAGTAGTCCTCCAGTAAATATTTGATATAATTATTTCCTTCCCTTTGGATAGATCCTCAGTAGTGGGATCACTGGATTAAATGGTATTTGTTAGTTCTTTGAGAAGTCTCTATACTGTTTTCCATAAAGCTGTACTATTTTTACACTCCCAACAACAGTGTATGAGCATTCCCTTTTATCTTTATTGTTGCCAACATCTGTTATTAAGGTTTTTGACACTTTAATAATAGCCATTCTGACTGGTGCGAAATGGTATCTCATTGCTTTAATTTGCATTCCCCTGGTGATTAGTGAAGTTGAACTTTTTAAATGTTTTTTGGCCATTTGTATGTCATCTTTTGCAAAATGTATGTTCGTGTCCTTTGCCCGTTTTTTAATAGGGTTATTTTTTTCTTTTTAAGAGTTGAGTTCCTTGTAGAGTCTGCAAATTAGTCTTTTGTAAGATGCATAGTTTGCAGTTATTTTCCCCTGTTCTGTAGATTGTCTGTTTTCTCTGTTGATTATTTGTTTGCTGTGTAGAAGCTTTTTATTTTAATTAAGTCCCATTTGTCTTGTAGTACGATTTGCCTTGTAGTACAATTTGAAGTCAAGTAATATGATGTCTCAAGAGTTCTTTTTGCTTACCATTGCTTTGGCCATTCAGGCTCTTTTTTGATTCCATATGTATTTTAGGATTGTTTTTTCTAATTTCATGAAAAACGATGTTAGTATTTTTATAGGAATTGCATTGAATCTGCAGGTATCTTTTGGGGATAGTATGGTCATTTTAATAATACTGATTCTTTAATCCATGATCATGGGATGTTTTTCCATTTGTTTGTCTTCTGTGTTTCTTTCATCAGTATTTTGTAGTTTTTTTTATGGAGATCTTTCACATCCTTGGTTGAGTATATTCCTAGGTTTTTTTTTTTTTTTTTGGTAGCTGTTGTAAGTGGGATTGACTTCTTGGTTTGGCTCTTAGCTTGATTATTATTATTGTTGTATAGAAATGCTACTGATTCCTCCTCTGAACAAAAAATGCAAAAATTAGTTGGGTGTGGTAGCACTGTAGTCCCAGCAACTCGGGATGCTGAGGTGGGAGGATCACTTGAGCCCAGGAGGTTGAGGATATCGTGAGCCATGACCATGCCACTGCGCTCCGGCCTGGGTAACAGAGTGAGACCCTGTTTCAAAAACAGACAAACAAAACCCAACTAAACAAAAGAAACACTACTGATTTTTATAGATTGATTTTTGTGTCCAGAAACTCTACTGAATTAATTTATCAAATTTAGGAGTGTTTTGGAGGAGTCTTAGGATTTTCCAGGCATAAAATGATATCATCAGCAAACAGATAGTTTAACTTCCTCTTTTACAATTTAGATGTGTTTTCTTTCTTGCTCTTGCCTTAACTGCTCTGGCCCTGTAGGAGTTTTAGTACTGTCTTGAATAAGAGTTGTGAGAGTGGGGATTCTTGTTTGTTCCAGTTCTTAGGGGTTTACTAGTGTTTTCTTGAGTGTTTTTGCATCTGTGTTCATTAGGGTATTGATTGATTGTGTTTCTGTTCTTATATGTCCTTTCTTGGATTTGGTGTTAGGGTGATACTGGCTTCATAGAATAAGTTAGAGAGGATTTTTTTTCAATTGTGGGGAACAGTGTCAGTGGGATTTGTACCTATTCTGCTTTGTATGCCTGGTAGAATTTGGCTGTGAATTCATCTGGTCCTGGGCTTTTTTGTTGTTGGGAGATTTTTAAAATTTTTATTACTGGTCAAGTCTTAATACTGGTTGTTGGTCTCTTTAGGCTTTTTCTTTTTTCTTGGTTCATTCTTGAGAGGTTGTATGTTTTTAGGAATTTACCCATTTCATCTAGGTTTTCTAGTTTGTGAGTATAGAGATATTCATAGTAGACTCTGATGATATTTTGTATTTCTGTTGTATCATTTGTAATGTCTTTTTAATTTCTGATTGTGCTTATATGAATTGTCTCTCTTGGTTAGTGTAGCTAGTGGTCTGTCAATTTTGTTTATCTTTTCAGTGAAGCAACTTTTTTTTCTTTTATTTGTGTTTTATGATCTGAATTTATTTAGTTCCGCTCTTCGTTATTTCTTTTCTTCTGCTAGCTTTGGGTTTGGTTTGTTCTTGTTTTTCTAGTTCCTTAAGGTGCTATGTCAGGTTAATTTGTGGTCTTTCTGTTTTTACGGTTTAGTCTTTTAACACTATAAACTTTTCTTTCTTGAATCCGTTTACATTCAACACTATAAGCTTTTGCTGTATTCCAGAGGTTTTGGTGTGTTGTGTATCTACTTTCATTTGTTTAAAAAAATTTTTAATTTCCATCTTAATTTCATCACTGACCCCAAAATCATCCAAGAGCTGGTTAATTTCCATGTATTTGTATAGATTTGAGAGTCCTTCTTGGGATTGATTTTAGGTTTTTCCACTGTGGTCTGAGAAGACATTTGATTTCAGTTTTTAAAAATGTATTTAAAAATGTATTGCTTCACGCCTTGAGATAAGGTCTGTCTTAGAGAATGTTCCACATGCTGATAAGAAGATTGTATATTCTGTGATTGTTGGGTAGCTTGCTGTATAAATGTCCGTTGGGTCTATTTATTCTAGAGTCCAATTTAAATCCAGTTTTTTTTTTGTTGATTTTCTGTCCCAGTGATCTGTCTAGTGCTGTCAGTGGGATGTTGAAGTCCCCAATTCGCCATGAAGGATGACATCTCTTATTTATAGAAGAGATGTTTATTTGGTTCACCTTCTGCAGACTGTACAGGAAGCATAGTACCAGCATCTGATCTGGTGAAGCCTCAGAAAGCTTTTACTCATGGTGGAAGACAAAGAGGAGCCAGCATGTCACTTGACAATAGAAGGAACATGAGAGAAGGAGGAAGTACCAGGCTCTTTTAAACAACCAGCTTTTGTGTAAACTAATAGAGCGAGAGCTCATTCATTACTACAGGGATGGCACCAAGCCATTCATGAGGGATCTGCCCCCGTGACCCAAACACCTCCCACTAGCCCCTACCTTCAACATAGGGTATCACCTTTCAACATGAGATTTGGAGAGGACAAACATCCTATATCTCCCACTATTATTGAATTGCTTTCTGTCTCTTAGGTCTAGTAGTATTTGCTTTATGAATCCAGGTTATCTGGTGTTGGATGTATACATACATAGGATTGTTATCTTGTTGAATTGATCTGCTTATCATTGTATAATTACTACTTTTGTCTTTTTTTTTACTGTTGTTGATTTATGTTGTCTGTTTTATTTGATCTAACTATAGCTACCCCTGCTTGTTTTTGGTTTCTTTTTGTGTGGAATATATTTTTTCACCCCTTTACCTTGAGTCTGTAAGTATCTTTACAAATTAGATGAAGTTTTTTTAAATAAGTAGCATATGATTGAATTACGACTTTAAAATCCATGTAGTGAATCTCTCTCTCTATATATATGTTTTTTTGTTGTTTGTTTGTTTTTTTTTTGAGACAAGATCTTAGGCCAGGCGTGGTGGCTCATGCCTGTAATCCCAGCACTTTGGGAGGCTGAGGTGGACAGATCACGAGGTCAGGAGTTCAAGACCAGCCTGGCCAACATGGTGAAAATTCATCTCTACTAAAAATAGAAAAATTAGTCAGATGTGCATCCCAGCTACTTGGGATGCTGAGGCAGAAGAATTGCTTGAACCTGGGAAGTGGATGTTGCACTGAGCTGGGATTGCAGCACTGCATTCCAGCGTGGGTGACAGAGCAAGACTCTGTCTCAAAAAAAAAAAAAGAAAATGAAAAGAGAGACATGATCTTGCTCTGTTGCCCAGGCTGTAGGGAATCCAGTACAGCTTCATACTTGTGAGCTCAAGCGATCCTTCTGCCTCAGTCTCCCATGTAGCTGTTACTACAGGTGTGCCACAATGCCCAGCTAATTAAAAAAATTTTTTGTCACTGTGTTGTCCAAACTGGTCTTCAGCTCCTGGTCTCAGATTATCTTCCCCCTTGGTCTCCCAACCTGCTTGGATTACACATGTGAGCCACTGTGCCCTGATCTGTATCCTTTAAATGAAGCATTTAATCCATTTACATTTAACACTCATATGTAAAGTGTTGTTTCTGTCATACTTTGATCTAGTTGCTTTATAGTCTCATGCATTAATTGTTTTTAAAGACCTATGAATTTTATACTTTTGTGTGCTTTATGATGGCAAGTATCAACCTTTCATTTCCATGTTTAGAACTCCCTTGAGCGTTTCTTGCAGATCTGGTCTAATGATAACAAATTCCCTTAGTGTTTGCTTGTGTGGGAAAAACATTTATTTCTCCTTTATTTATGAAGTTTATTCTAGCAGGATATAAAATTTGTGGTTAACTGTTTGTTTCTTTAAGAAGTCTGAAAATCGTACCCCAGTCTCTTCTGGCTTGCAAAGTTTCTGCTAAGAAGTCCACTGTAAGTCTGATGCAATTCTCTTTATAGGTGATTAGATACTTTTTTAGGATTTTTCCCTTCACACTGACTTTAGATAGTTTGATGATTATTTTGGTGAAGTCTTATCTTGCAATGCGTCTACCTGGAGTTCTCTTAACCTTTTGTAACTTACTGTCTAAATCTGTAGGAAGACTAGGAAAGTTTTCTCTCAGTTATCTCCTCAAATAGGTTTTCCAAACTTTTAATTTTTTCTTCTCCATCAGGAATACCTAGCACTCATAGGTTTTTATGTTTTATTTAATCTCATACTTTTTGAAGGCTTTCTTCGTTTTTAAAAATTCTTGTTTCTTTAATTTGTTCTGACGTTGGTAATTTGCAAGACCTGTCTGCACTCTCTGAGTTTCTTTTGCCTGGCCCAGTTTATTTTTAAAGCTTTCAACTGTATTTCATAATTTCCTCCATAAATTTTTCATTTTCAGGAGTTCCACTTTTTCTTTTAAAGAAAAATCTATTGCTCTGCTAAATTTTTAAAAAAAGGTTTTTTTTTGTCTTAGATTTCAGTTTTCTGTTGGAGATGGTTGAACTTCTTCAAAATCAATTATTTTTAATTATTTATCAGGTGTTACAAAGATCTCATTTTGATTAGGATCCATTACTAGAGGTAATGTGATCCTTTGTGGGTGTTGTAACACTTTTTTTAATACATCCAGAATTATTCAGTTTCTTCTCATCTGAATAAACTACCTTTTTCTTATATTTGAAGAATATTATTGCCAGGAGCGGTGGCTCACGCCTGTAATCCCAGCACTTTGGGAGGCTGAGGTGGACGGATCAGGAGGTCAGAGATCAAGACCATCCTGGCCAACATGGTGAAACCGCGTCTCTACTAAAATATAAAAAATTAGCTGGGCATGGTGGCATGCACCTGTAGTCCCAGCTACTTGGGAGGCTGAGGCAGGGGAATCACTTGAACTCAGGAGGCACTTTAGCCTGGAAACAAAGCAAGAAAAATTACTTTCATTTGGGCAGGATTCCCTCTCTTGAGGATATGACTATAATTTATGTTGTGGAGGGTTTTCTGACTTTGGTTTTGTGTACTTTCAGGTGGTAAAACATTTCCTTGGTTATAGATAGTCTTAGTGTGATCACTTTCTCAAATGCCAGTTACAGTAGCAATGTACTGGGTGTATGAGCAGGTTCATGTTCTCTTGCAGAACTGGGGTGGCAGGAGTTTTGATATAGTTATTTCTATGCTATATGCTTATGACAGCAAATTTTGTATTGGGTTGTCCAGTTGGACCACCAGGCCAATAAGTGGTGCTTGCAGGGAAGAGCAAGCTGAGGTGGCCACAGAAGGGTTGATGCTTGATCTTTTTTTTTTTTTTAAAGAGACTGGTCTCACTTTTTCACCCAGGCTGAAGTGCAGTTATGCAATCACAGCTCATTGTAGCCTTGACCTGGGCTCAAGTGATCCTCCTGCTTCAGCCTGTAGAATCATTGGTACCACAGTCATGTACCACCATACCTGGCTAATTTTTAAAATTTTTTGCAGAGATGGGGTCTCACTGTGTTGCCCAGGCTGGTCTCAAACTGCTAGCTTCAAGCAATCCTGTGTTGTGGGTCTGCTACCAGGAAGAGTAGGCTCCTCTCAGTGGGAGCAGCTAGGTAGACAGCTGTCAGGGAGGCAGGCAGTTGTGGGGAATGTGGTTTGCTTACACCTCAGACCACAGCAGTCTGGAGCAGCAGTGGCGGTGGCATCATTGTTCTTAGGTTATGTAAAAGTGCCTGGCCTCCTCTCTTCCTTCCTGGCTTGGTGGTTGGTAGCAGCAGCTGCTCAGGGCTCAGAAGCCTGTGGACTCCATCTGAGTTTGATCAATGCCTCTGTCAATCTCCAGGCAACTCGCTCTGTTAGGCTGGATACCTGTGAGGCCCTGCAAGGGTCAGGGGCGTCTCCAGCAGCTAGCTTTGCAAAAGTCCATGGTGGGAATGTGGAGCCCTGGGAGTCTCTCATCATCTATCCTTTCCCAGCATCTAGAAGCTTCTTCCATCTCTGAGCAATCCGGGCTGAGCACCTGCCTTGTTTCCTTCTCCTTTGTGTTCCGTGCTTCCTGTTGCTCTTCAGTTGAATTCCAGTGTTCTGTTTAGATGACCTATTTGAAGGGTGAATATCTACTCACTGTTGTGGAGCTTTCTGCGGAAGAGGTACATACTAGCTGCTTCTACTTAGCCATCTTGAACTGAGCTTCCAGTTTCTCCTATTATTAACACCTTAAAATAATATGCTACATTCATCACAGTTAGTGAACTAATATGAATACATTATAATTAAAGTCCACACTTTATTCAGATTTCCCTGCTTTTGTGTTCCAGGATCTCATCTCTAGGATGTAATATATTACATTTTGTTGTTGTATCTCCTTAGGCTCCTCCTGGTTGTGACAGCTTCTCAGACTTTCTTTGTTTTAGATTACCTTGACAGTCTTGAAGAGTAACTGATCAAATATTTCATAGAATGTCCTTCTACTGGGAATTGTCTGATGTTTTTCTCATGACTAGACTAGGGTTATAGGTTTTGAGAACAAAGTCCACAGATATAATATACTATTTCTTTTTTTTTTTTCCCCATTTATTTATTTTATTGCATTTTAGGTTTTGGGGTACATGTGAAGAACATGCAAAATTGTTGCATAGGAACACACGTGGCAGTGTGATTTGCTGCCTTCCTCCCCATCACCTACATCTGGCATTTCTCCCCCTGCTATCCCTCCCCAGCTCCCCACCCCCCACCGTCCCTCCCCTATTTCCCCCCAACTGACCCCAGTGTGTAGTGCTCCCCTGCCTGTGTCCATGTGCTCTCATCGTTCAACACCCGCCTATGAGTGAGAACATGCGGTGTTTGATCTTCTGCTCCTCTGTCAGTTTGCTGAGAATGATGGTTTCCAGGTTCATCCATGTCCCCATAAAGGACCCAAACTCATCGTTTTTGATGGCTGCATAATATTCCATGGTGTATATGTGCCACATTTTCCCTATCCAGTCTATCGTCGATGGGCATTTGGGTTGGTTCCAGGTCCTTGCTATTGTAAACAGTGCTGCAATGAACATTCATGTACACGTGTCCTTATAGTAGAACGATTTGTAATCCTTTGGATATATACCCAGTAATGGGATTGCTGGGTCAAATGGAATTTCTATTTCTATGTCCTTGAGGAATCGCCACACTGTCTTCCACAATGGTTGAACTAATTTACACTCCCACCAACAGTGCAAAAGTGTTCCTACTTCTCCACATCCTCTCCAGCATCTGCTGTCTCCAGATTTTTTAATGTTCGCCATTCTTACCGGCGTGAGATGGTATCTCAATGTAGTTTTGATTTGCATTTCTCTTATGACCAGTGATGATGAGCATTTTTTCATATGTTTGTTGGCCTCACGTATGTCTTCTTTTGTAAAGTGTCTGTTCATATCCTTTGCCCATTTTTGAATGGGCTTGTTAGTTTTTTTCTTGTGAATCTGCTTTAGTTCTTTGTAAATTTTGGATATCAGCCCTTTGTCAGATGGGTAAACTGCAAAAATTTTTTCCCAATCTGTTGGTTGCCGATTCACTCTAATGATTGTTTCTTTTGCTGTGCAGAAGCTGTGGAGTTTGATTAGGTCCCGTTTGTCTATTTTGGCTTTTGTTGTCAATGCTTTTGGTGTTTTGGTCATGAAGTCCTTGCCTACACCTACGTCCTGAATGGTTTTGCCTAGATTTTCAAGTACACTCTATCAACATGATTTATGACTGTTTTTCTTGACCACCTGGCTGAGATAGTGACTGTCAGGTTTTCCACTGTAAAGTTACTCTTTTTCTCCCCTTTTGTACTGTATTCTTTGGAAGGAAGTCACTATGCATAGCCCACCTTTAAAGACTGGGGAGTTGTTCTCCCCCTCCTTAAGGGTGGAGTCTCTGCATAAATTATCTGGAATTCTTCTACATATCTGGAACCCAAGTTGCAAGGTTGTCCGAAAAAATACATTTTTCAACTTTCTGCCCTGTATTCCTTGAAAATGAGATCCTGAAAGAACTGGTCTATATCCCAGGATTCCTGAAAGGTGATCAACTTATATTTAAGCTACATAGAAAATAAAAGTGGTATTTTCTTTTACATATTTACAAACTCCTATTTTTGGCCTATTGTCCTGCCACTGAGGTGAAAAGGAGGATTTTACCGTGCAGCATCAGGATGATGGTCATGTAAACACATTTCATATTTGCTCTAAAAATACACGAGTGAACTAATTCATATTAGTTCACTAATATGAACAATTTTGTTGACAGATCATATTGTATTCACTTGTACCTAACATGTTTTGAAAAAATGACCTCACAATGTTCAAGTGATAACAATATTTTTAGACAGAATCACCACACTTTTACTTCTTAAAAATTAATCTCTTTTCGAATCGCTTGAACCTGGGAGGCGGAGGTTGCAGTGAGCCGAGGTGCCATTGCACTCCAGCCTGGTCAACAAGAATGAAACTCCGTCTCAAAAAAAAAAAAAAAAGAAAAATTATTCTCTTTTCTCTATTAGATGAATTCTTCCCTTTTAAATAATAAAAACCTAATATAAGGAACCTGGAGAAAACTTGAGTTTTAACATTACAGTCTCTCCAGAGCCATGTAAGCAAACTCCCAGATTAATGCTTGAACCTACCCTGTATTATCATGGCCAGTTTGTTTTTAGGGCACCATTAGGGCATCTCCCCTGATGCTAACCCACTACTTCTGAAGGCAGTTATTTTGTGGGGTTTTTTTTTGGCTACCAGAGATTTGAGATCCATTATAAGAACAAACTCCCTATAGCTTTCTCTTACTGACACTTTTACTTTTTGCTTCTAGGAACTGCCAGTCTTACTCTACAGGATAAAAGTCCCTCATCTCACATATTATTAGTTGAATCTCTCAGCATTCTAGTTACTGTCTTTTAGACCATTTCTAGCTTTTATATAGAAGTATGTGTACATGAAGATATGAATACTGTATGTATCTTTAAAATAAACCTGTTGCAGATTACTGTCTCGTTACGCATCACCACCTGTGAGATCATTTCTGTGGCCTCTTGAACCATCCATCTACCTTACCTGCAAGGGCCTTAAGAGATTAATATTCTCATACTTGGAAACCAGAATTTCTTTGTCACCTGTTTATCTGTCCTTGGTCCCTGGAGTGATTCTTTCACTTCTGCTTCCAAGCATGTTTTTCCTATTTGGTAATCAAAGCTATCACTGAAATCCCTTGGGAGTATCTCCTAGTTGGCTCAAGCATGTATAGAAAGTTGTAGCATGCTTAACATTTAAGAACCAAAGATGAGTTCTTTACTAAATGGTCATTTTCTGCCTGGTGGGCTTGTTTTCTTTGAGAATAAAGAGGAGTTGGGATGGTCTTCTAGAGATTAAAAAAGAGCATGTTATTATGAAACATTAAATTCAAGTTGACCAATTTGAACTGCTATATTTTCTTTTGCATATGTAGATTTTGAAGCTTAAATGCAGATAAAAGTATGTGCAGCTTTGAGGTCCTGCAATTTTAAATGTTAGTAAAAAACCAACAATGTCAGTTCCAGCTATTTTATATATTATAGACTTCCCTATCTCAGCCAATTCTCACATAAAACTTGGGAACTGGTAATGGTTTGCTGTATTTTTCAGAGTTTAGAGACAGAAAGAATGCACAGAATAACTGTAGCTGACCTCTGTGGATTTTGGTCTAGTGAGAGTTTGCTAGTTAAGAGGTCACATAATCTAGGTAAAACCAAGAGTCTAATCTGGTTATGTGGTAAGTGAAGCATTTGCAGCTAGTTTCAGTGTGTTGCATATAAATTGAGTCAAGGTGGTGTATGAATACACTTGTCTAGGTATCACTGTAGAACTTCATGATTATGATTTCTTGGTTGTTACTACTCTGTCTTGTAGCTGTCTTAGGTGAACTGGACAGCTAGGTGGCAGATAATTTTTCCGATATTGTCAGTAACTGTTGAAAATAAGAAAACCACTCAAATATATTTATTTAGTTTTCACTCTTTGCTTTTATTTATTTAATTTACAGACTGAGTCTTACTCTGTCTCACAGGCTGGAGTGTAGTGCCGTGATCATAGCTCACTGCAGCTTTGAACTCCTGGGCTCAAGTGATCCTCCCACCTCAGCCTCTTGAGTAGCTGGGACTGTAGGCATACACCATCACGCCTGGATAAATTTTTTATTTTGTAGAGATAACAACTTGGTCTGTTGCCAAGGCTGGCCTCAAATTCCTGTCCTCAAGCCATCCTCCCACCTTGGCTTTCCAAAGTGTTGGAATTACAGATGTGAGCCACCATACTGGGCCCCAAATTTATTTTTTAATGCAGAGATTTCAATAAATAATATTATAGTCCTAGTATTCTGTAATAGTTGTTAACGGCTTTTGATATGTGATGTTATTAAGATGACTTCCTTATTTTACACAGGAATAAAACAGCCCCCAAGATAAATGCCTTATTCATGGTCACCTTACTGTATATTTTTTCCATATTGTTTGGTTTCCTCTAAAAAAATACTTGCACATGAATAGAAATAGACTGCACACACATATTTTTTTCATTCATTTGTGCATCAAATAGTTTTTGTTTTTTTATACTTTACATTCAGGGGTACATGTGCAGATCATGCAGGTTTGTTACATAGGTATACACGTGCCATGGTGGTTTGCTGCTTCCATCCCCCCGTCATCTACATTAGGTATTTTTCCTAATGTTACTCCTTCCCAATCTCCCCTATCCCCTGCTATTCCTCCTCTAGCCTCCCCATCCCCCAACAGGCCCTGGTATGTGGTGTTACCCTCCCTGTGTCCTCATTGTTCAGCACCCACTTATGAGTGAGAACATGCAGTGTTTGGTTTTCTGTTCTTGTGTCAGTTTGCGGAGAATGATGGTTTCCAGATTCATCCATGTCCCTACAAAGGACATGAACTCATCCTTTTTTATGGCTGCATGGTATTCCATTGTGTATATGTGCCACATTTTCTTTATCCAGTCTATCATTGATGGGCATTTGGGTTGGTTCCAAGTCTTTGCTATTGTAAACAGTGCTGCAGTAAACATATGTGTGCATGTGTCTTTATAACAATATTTTATAATCCTTTGAGTATATACTCAGTAATGGGATTGCTGGGTCAAATGGCATTTTTATTTCTAGATCCTTGAGAAATAGCCACACTGACTTCCACAATGGTTGAACTAATTTACATTCCCACCAACCGTGTAAAAGTGTTCCTGTTTCTCCACATCCTCTCCAGTATCTGTTGTCTCCTGTTTTTTAATGATCACCATTCTAACTGGCATGAAATGGTATCTCAGTGTGGTTTTGATTTGCATTTCTGTAATGACCAGTGATGATGAGCTTTTTTTCATGTTTGTTGGCTGCATAAATGTCTTCTTTTGAGAAGAGTCTGTTCATATCCTTTGCCCACTTTTTGATGGAGTTGTTTGTTTTTTTCTTGTAGATTTGTTTAAGGTCTTTGTAGATTCTGGTTATTAGTCGCCAGATGGGTAGATTGAAAAAATTTTTTCCTATTCTGTTGGTTTCCGGTTCACTTTAATGATAGTTTCTTTTGCTGTGCAAAACCTCTTAAGTGAGTTGGATCGGTAGCGGGAGCGGAGAGCGGACCCCAGAGAGCCCTGAGCAGCGCCACCGCCGCCGGCCTATGGCCTAGTTACCATCACATTCCGGGAGGAACCATAGCTGCCACAGCCGGCCTCAGTCACCATCACCTCAACCATGAGCAGCAAGGCCGAGACCCAGCAGTCGCCCGCTGCCCCCTTGCCGCTCCCGCCCTCAGCGCCGCCAACACCAAGCCGGGCACTACAGGCAGCGGCCCAGGGAGCGGTGGCCCGGGCGGCCTCACATTGGCGGCGCCTGCCGGCAGGGACAAGAAGGTCACCACAATGAAGGTTTTGGGAACAGTAAAATGGTTCAGTGTAAGGAACGGATATGGTTTCATCAACAGGAATGACACCAAGGAAGATGTATTTGTACACCAGACTGCCATAAAGAAGAATAACCCCAGGAAGTACCTTAGCAGTGTAGGAGATGGAGAGACTGTGGAGTTTGATGTTGTTGAAGGAGAAAAGGGTGCGGAGGCAGCAAATGTTACAGGTCCTGGTGGCGTTTCAGTTCAAGGCAGTAAATATGCAGCAGACCGTAACCATTATAGACGCTATCCACGTTGTAGGGGTCCTCCACGCAATTACCAGCAAAACTACCACAATAGTGAGAGTGGGGAAAAGACAGAGGGATCAGAGAGTGCTCCCGAAGGCCAGGCCCAACAACGCCGGCCCTACCGCAGGCGAAGGTTCCCACCTTACTACATGCGGAGACCCTATGGGCGTGGATCACAATATTCCAACCCTCCTGTGCAGGGAGAAGTGATGGAGGGTGCTGACAACCAGGGTGCAGGAGAACAAGGTAGACCAATGAGGCAGAATATGTATCGGGGATATAGACCACGATTCCGTAGGGGGGCCTTCCTCGCCAAAGACAGCCTAGAGAGGACGGCAATGAAGAGGATAAAGAAAATCAAGGAAATGAGACCCAAGGTCAGCAGCCACCTCCACTCAGTACGGCCGCAACGTCAATTACCGACGCAGACGCCCAGGAAACCCTAAACCACAAGATGGCAAAGAGACAAAAGCAGCGAATCCACCAGCTGAGAATTCGTCTGCTCCTGAGGCTGAGCAGGGTGGGGCTGAGTAAATGACGGCTTCCGGTTTAGTCATCCAACAAGAAGAAATAAGAAATTCCAGCAATAAGAAATGAACAAAAGATTGGAGCTGAAGACCTTAAGTGCTTGCTTTTGCCCGTTGACCAGATAAATAGAACTATCTGCATTATCTATGCAGCATGGGGTTTTTATTTTCACCTAAAGATGTCTCTTTTTGGTAATAACAAACGTGTTTTTTTTAAAAAGCCTGGTTTTTCTCAATACGCCTTTAAAGGTTTTTAAATTGTTTCATACCTGGTCAAGTTGAGATTTTTAAGAACTTCATTTTTAATTTGTAGTAAAAGTTTACAACTTGATTTTTTCAAAAAAGTCAACAAACTGCAAGGACCTGTTAATAAAGATCTTAAATAATTTTTTAAAAAAAGGCTCTTAAGTTTAATTAGATCCCATTTGTAATCGTTTTGTTTTGTGTGTGTGTGTGTGTGTGTGTGTGTGTGTGTGTGTGTGTGTGTGTGTCTGTCTGTCTGTGTCTGTGTCTGTGTCTGTGTGTCTGTGTGTTTTTCTGAAATGGAGTCTCACCCTGTCACCCAGACTGAACTGCAATGGCAGGATCTTGGCTCACTGCAACCTCTGGCTCCTGAGTTCAAGTGATTCTCCTGCCTCAGCCTCCTAAGGAGCTAGAATTACAGGCACATGCCACTACACCCAGCTAATTTTTTGTATTTTTAGTAGAGATGGGGTTTCCCCATGTTGGCCAACATGGTCTTGAACTCCTAACCTTGTGATCCACCTGCTTCAACCTCCTAAGTGCTGGGATTACAGGTGTGAGCCACCACACCTGGCCTGTTTTGTGTTTTTAAGAGACAGGGGAGACATTCTGTTGCCAAGTTGAGGTACAGTGGTGGTGGTGTAATTATAGCTCACTTGGGAGGCCAAGTGTTGGGGTTATGGAAGTAAGCCATCACACCTGGCTTGAAATGTTTTATATCTTTCTTCCATACCACTTTTGCATAGGGAATGAGCTGTCAACCTTTTCATCCAGTCATCCTAATGCTGAATTTGTGTGTTTTTCATGTTTGCTTCTTAAGAAATCAATTTACCACATTTTGGAAGTCTGGTTTTTTGTTTTTTAAAATCAGCAGGGGACTGCTGTTGGATCTACACTGTTCAGGTAATACATGAACAGTGGTAGAGTTACAGGACATTTTTTTTTTTTTTTGAGATGGAGTCTTGCCCTGTTGCTCAGACTGGAGCAAGTGGCACGATCTTGTCTCAGTGCAGCCTCTGCCTCCGCATTCAAGGGATTCTCCTGCCTCAGCCTCCGAGTAGCTGGGACTGCAGGCATATGCCACCATGCCCAGCTAATTTTTTTGTATTTTTAGTAGAGATGGGGTTTCACCATGTTAGGATGGTCTTGATCTCCTGACCTGTGATCTGCCCACCTTGGCCTCCCAAAGTGCTGGGATTACAGGCATGAGCCACCATGCCTGGTCACAAGGACATCTTAATAGCATCTTTTGCCTCAGGGCTTTGGTTTTGAGTTAGGACTTAGGCTGATTAAGGTATAGTGCTTATGTATTACTTGTTGTGTATGTAATTAGAACTTCTAAGCAGAGTCATACTCGCTAATTGTGAAAGATGTGCTCAACTGATTTGTAATACACCCTAGGATTGTTACAAGGTGTGTAGTTGCCTGTTTCCTGAGAGCAAAGATCTTTTCATCTATTAGCAGTGTGACCTCAGGTTCTTACTGAACTTAGAGGAGACTGCCTATTTTCTGGAAAGTGGTGGAGATGAAATGGTCGCTTTTTGGGAGATAGTCACTCAGTGAGTGTACTTCTGGCCTCAGTGGCCTCCCACACAAATCCACTGAGAGTTGTCATCCCAAATGTAACTCAGTCACAAGGCTTGCTTCTTTTACCAAGAAAACTTTGATAATAACTGAAAAAATTATTTTGTTAAATTCAAGGTAATACTAAAAATTTCTTGGGGAAAATTTGAACTTTGAATCCCTGACTTTAGAAGTTGTTTATCATTAAAAACAGAAAAATGTGGCTGGGGTGGGGTTTAGAAAAAATAAAACATAAATAAAAACAGAAAAATGTGGGAGGACTATTTTAGATTTAAAAAAAACTAAAGAGACAACTGGTGTAATATGGATACCTTGATGGAACCTGTCAGAAAACATAGCAACTATAAGGTGTGTTTGGACAGCTGGGAAAGTTGAATATTGTCTATATATTAGATGATAATGACAGAATTACAGTTAATTTTGTGCATCAGAATATGTGTATCAGAGAAGGAAAAAGCAAATGGGGCAAACTTTATAACAGTTGATGCATCTAGGTGAAGTACACACAAGTATTCATTGTACTATTCTTTTAGCTTTTCTGTAGATTTAAAGCTTTTCACATCACGTTTTAGGAAATAAAAGAATATGCTTGCCAAATGTGAGATGAACAAAGAGTTGTGGTAGACAATAATAAACAGTAAATGATATGAAACAATTTAAAGGCCAGTGGGTGAGTTGTCTAACACTTCCTGTGTTGTCCTAGGGAATAAAAATCAAGATATCAAACAAAGCGATACTTGGAATTATTGGTTTTGGGTAATCTTTTTACTGATTAATCAAATCATGGTATACCTACCTAGGCAGTTTATCTTTTCCTGTCTTATTCAGGAGGCTTCAAAATGAAGGTATTTGGGCACATTCTGGATTCAGATGTATCATAGATAGATTGATAAAAGTGACTTCACCTCTTTCATTCCCTATCCGTTGTTCTTCAGTGAAGAACTTTTGGGGGAAAGACCCTTAAAAGCAAAGCAGAGTGGGTTTCATATGATGAAAATAGTTTTCTAAACAATGTAACATAATTAAAAATAAGCTGATTTTTTTTTAGCTGTTCACAGGTTTAGTTGCCAGAATGGGTAATGAACTAGAAAACTATATACCTTAGAACAGCAACTTTTCAAGATATTACAGATAAAGAACAAGGTTAAGTATATTTTGTGATTTCTTTCAGTTGAAATACATATCATTCAACAAAGTAGTTAATGCTTCTTTTTATCAAGTCATATGAAATATTCCAATTTAAAATATTTTATATTTTCCATCTCCTAATTGAAAATGTGATTACATTCTTGCTGTCAGAGTGATTTGTTTTTAGAAGTACAGTAATTGCAGCAGGTGTTAATCTCACGTTGGTATTTGCTTCACACCACCTCATGTGTGGTGGAATGGAATTTGTAGAATAGATAAGTGCTTAGAACATAACAAAACTGCCTGATGGAGTCCCCCAGAAATCTGGTGACTAGCCCAGACCACAATTGTACTTATTGTCACCGATTTTAGACCCTTGTCCCATTCTAACTCTCAAGACCAACTTTGCTCTGCTCTGAACCACACATACTTCTGTGCTTTTTATCCTGGCCAACATTACTTCAGCATTGATTTTTTCCCCTTAGTATTAAAGGAACTTAATTTGATATTATTTAGCTTAAATAATGCTGTATGCTGTGTCCAGTATTCACAGATTGCTTAAATGTTTAAGAATGTTTACTACTATGAATACTGTTATTTACTGTATTTAAGTAGGCCCACGTAAGGTATTTATAAATTGCCTCTGTAACTTATATTTATGGATTAAAATTTTTTTATTTTGAATAATGGCTAACACTTATATTTTACTGTGAGCTATCCCAAGGACTTTCCATAGGTTAACTCACTAAATTGAATTCTCACAGCAACCCTTTGAAGTAGGCATTACTGTTGTGGTCATGATCATTTTGTGGATTGATTTGGATGCTGAGAATCAAAAAGGTTGGGTATGTGGTAATTGATGAAGGTGGGATTTGAACCTTGGCTCACTTCCGCTGAGTTTACACAGTTCTCATCACCTGGGCAGTGGTGATGAGACAATCCAGGTGCAGTTGTCCTCTTCAGGTGAAGGAGAGCTACTGCTGTTATTGTTCATGACATTCCCTTTGAGTCACCTGGGCTAGAAACTAGGGAACTCCCTTTGCCGTGTTTGCTATTAACACCTCATCATCAATAAGTTTTACCAATTCCAACCCTGAAACATTTTCTTTTTTCATACTTCCTCTCTGCTCTGGTGCTACTGCCCTATTTCAGGCAGCTGTGTAGGTCAGGGGTTGGCAAATCATAGCCCATGGTCCAAATCCAGCCACTGCGGTTTTTGTATGTCTTGCCAGCCAAAAATTGTTTTTACATTTTTAAATGGTTGGAAAAAAGTCAAAAGATTAAATTATGATACATGAAAATGATATGAAATCAAAATTTCAGTGTTCATACAGTTTTACTGGAATAGAGTCATGTTCATAGAGTCATGTTCATTTCCTTGTGCTACTTTTGTCTGACAATGGCAGAATTGAGTAGGTGTAATAGAGAATATTTACTGTCTGGCCCTTTACGAAAAAAGTTTGCTGACCTTGATCTAGATTATTGCAGTAGTTCCACTTACTAACTTCCCAAACCTTCCCTTATGTCTCCTTCCTTTCTGTTCTCATTGTGGATGGATGGGTGGTAGTGGGAGAATACGAGAAACTAGCATTCTTATTATCTCTGATGCGGTGTTTATTTAATTTTACCACATAGTCATATCTGTTAGTTGTTTACCTGTTTCTGTCATGTAATAGAGTTAGGAACTCCTTATTGTTGGATGATACCTTACTCATCAACAAAGGGATGATACCCACATGCTATCCATGCTTGAATGAAGATATAATCAGTCGTTTATAAATGGCACTTTAAATTTTTACTCACATACTATATTTTCATTTTAAGAGCAAATAAAGCAGTTGGTCAAGTATGTCAGAAGTTCTTTTGTGTGTGCAGACTCCCTTCCAGCATATCTCTTAGAGCTTTTACGGTGATGGGATCCTTGTTACTTCTTTTGTAACACTGACAAAAGAAGTGTGATGAAGGTGTTACTAGGTCCTCTGACAAGTACAGTGGTTTAAAAGCTAAGTCATTTAAATTAGTGAGTGACACATGCTTTATTAGAGCCATTCTGGCCTAGAGCAATAGTATGATACTGGTAGCCTTGGGAATGTTCTTGAATGTGGCACTTAAGTTACAAGAGGGCTCTAGAGCCATACCAGTGTCCAAGGGTTACAGTTTGCTGCTGAGCTGAGCAGGATTGGCATTGCAGAGATAATGTGGAAAGGTTTGATGGGTTTCCATTCCATAGGATGCTCCCTTGGGCAATCTGTTAGGAGTTGAGGAAGTCCCGATATCCTGGAAGGACTAAACATATGTATAGTAAAGGTCAGAACAAACTGGATGTCTCATCTAGAGTATTGGGCAGTGTTTGAGGAGGCAGGTTTTGAAGATCATGGAAAGCAAAAGTTCTTCAGGTCAGAGTCTTCAGAGCAGTGGCTTAGGCAGGGAAAATCTATGAATGGGTGAACTGCAGGCAGGTAGGTTGTTGATACTTTCCTATTATCTTTCCTGCTGCCTCAAGGACGTACCATTGCTATCGTCATAAGAGTTCTGAGGTCTTGGTTGTAATGTCAGCAGTGGGAGAATGCATATATGTCCTCAAGCTGCAAACTGCATTCTGGGTCATCAGAGCTCTCTTTTCTGTTTTAATGTGGCACTGTGATCATAGAATCGCAGATACTTTGGGAGCAGTCCAGCTTTAATGCAGAGTTTTTCTGGAGGTTGGAAGGACTTGCCTGATAACCATCACCTTGCCCTCATTGATAATTCTGATGAAAGCCTGCCCCTCCATAGTCATCAGGCCTCTTACCTCAGATAACCAAGAGCAACCAGAATTCTTATGAGACATCTGGGATATGTTGTGCACTCATCATCTTTTGTATTAGCTGCCAGGAAAGCTAGTCTCTGGGAGAAGTACCTTTATCAGCACTTGTGTAGATTTTAAGATCTTCCAGACTGATTCTTTCAGTGGGAATTTTAAACCCAGAGTAGAGATGCTTAGAATGTAAGAAAAGATGACAGTGATTGAGAGGCAGTAGACACAAAAAGCTGATAACACAAAAAAGTTTTAATTTAAAATTTTCAAGAAACATTGATTGACTAAGATCATGATCATCTTAAAATTGGGGGATTAGTTTATCACTTATAATTAATATTGCCTAGCAGTCCCTTATGCTTGTTTGACATTTGTCATGGAAAAACATTGCAAATCCTTGCCCATGTTATATACTTAAGATTTGTGCACCCAAACATCAGTCTGCTAAGGAGGACATGGAGAATATAGACTTTCATGAAGTTATAGAAGAAAATGTAAAGGGCACTATATTCCAGAGTCTTTCTTTGTAAAGTTTTAGTTATATCAGTTATTAGCCCTTATGTTATAACTCCTGTTGCTGTAAAGAAATACCTGAGACTAAGTAATTTGTAAAGAAGAGGTTTCATTCTTTTACAGAACTTCATGGTACTGTAGGCTGTTTAGGAAGCTTGACACCAGAATCTGTTCAGTTTCTGTTGAGGCCTTGGGCTGCTTACAGAAGGCAGAGGGAAAATGTTATCTCACATGGTGACAGCAGGAGCAAGAGGTGGGGGGAGGTGCCACACATTCTTAAATGACCAGATTTCCTGAGAAATCACTCTGTCATTAGGACAGCACCAAGGGTAACGTGCTAAAAATGATTCGTGAGAGATCGGGCCCCATGATCTAATCACTTCCCACTGGCCCCCACCTCCAACACTGGGAATTAGGTTTCAACATGAGATTTGGTGGAGACAAATATCGAAACTGTTATCAGCCCTTCTTATAGAAGAGGTTCTCCTTTTACATTATATTCATATTGCTATTCGGGATGCGGAATGGAAGGAGGCCCCAAAACATCGGTGGAATTGTTCATGTGTGTAGTCTGTAAGAACAAATTATAGTAACTTGGTTAAGTGCTAATGGATTCACAACTCTACTGTCAACTAACTGATACTCCAGGGAAATTTGGTGTCCATGTTTTGACTTGTTCATGCTGTTCTCCTCACCACTGTTGCCACCATTGTGCGAAACCGTCTGTCCTTTTAATTTGCTTTTATAATCCAGTGTTCCCATAAATACTGCAGGCCAAAGGATGAGCCTGATAAGGAAATATATATATATATATACACACACATATATATATAATATAAATTTATATATGTATTTTATATATATATATTTTAGCAGAGTGAATAGTGTTAGCTGCCTTGGCAGGTGGCTAGAGAGCTCTCTGGGAGTGTTAAGGGAAACAGCTGGGGGTGCCATTTTGTAGATTGAGGCTCTGGATTGAGTTGGACTAGATGATCTTTATGTCTCTATTAATTCTGAGGATTTTTGAATTTTTGAGCACTCTTGGCCACACTTGATCTTTTCTTTTCTTTTCCTTACTTTTCTTTACTTGTCCTTTCTTTTCTTTTCTTCTTTTTGAGATGGAGCATCACCCTGTTACCCAGGCTGGAGTGCAGTGGCGTCATCTCAGCTCACTACAACCTCTGCTTCCTGAGTAGCTGGAATTACAGGCGTGTGCCATCTCTCCCAGCTAATTTTTTGTATTTTTAGTAGAGATGCGGTTTTGCTGTGTTGGCCAGACTGGTCTCGAAGTCCTGGCCTCAGGTGATTCACTCTGCCTGGCCTCCCAGAGTGCTGGGATTACACGCGTGAGCCACTGCGCCCATCCCACACTTGATTCTTAATAATCAGTTTGAGCCAGGCACAGTGGCTCACACCTATAATCCTAGCACTTTGGGAGGCCAAGGCAGGAAGATCCCTTGAGGCCAGGAGTTTGAGACCAGCCTGGGCAACATAGCAAGACCCTGTCTCTACAAAAATAATTAGCCACGTGAAACATACTGGAGATCACTATTTTATGATCTGTGTCTAAGCTGGGAAGGAAGTAGAGAAGACAAGAATAGCGATCAGCCTTCGAGCTGATTATCTTCATCAGGAAACTGGGAGTTAACAATGCAGGGCAGAACAGAATATCAAGGAAATAAGTCTCTTTAGAGAACGGAAAGTGGAAGAAGGGACACATTGCTCACAGTGTGAGGCTCACCTCAGGTGATAGGCCCTCTTATCCCCTCATTCATGGAATGGGGTAGGGAAGTGGGTGCTCAGGATTTAGAGAAAAAGGAATGTGACTTCCAAAAAAGGAAGAGTACAACTTGGCCTAGACACTTTCTGGTGGACATGCACTCTCATAAGACATTGAGAGGATTACAGAGTGTTGAAGAAAAGGATATCCCTGGGAGAAGAGAGCAGTGTTAGGGCTTTCAGTAGAGACTGGTTCCTTTGTCTGTTTATGACATTCCATGAACTGCCCTGTCCCCAGCATGCCTGCAGAAAGCTGCGTGAATGTGACATAAGCCCCCAATAGCTGGAAGAGAAAGGGTTCTCCTAGACAACACAGCATCACACACAGAGAAGCCAGATCGAATGTCCTTGTGAAGTAGAAGGCAATGAGGAGACATGGCGAGGCCTCTGTACACATGGCAGGACGGACAGAGAAAGGCTCAGTGCATGTGGAAGAAGGATGCAGAGTCTGTCCTGGAAGAAATAATGATTTCCTTTCAAAAAAGGAAGAGAATTCCCAAGTACTGTGGAATAGTTTAAGAGGAACTAGAAGTTTATAAAACACAAGTTCAGAAGTGATAAAATAACAGAATGAGGTGAAAAGGGAAAATACAGGGCCAAGAAACAGTTAAGGAACTTATTTGTTGCAGAACAACAAATAAATTAGAAGCAGCAAGGAAAAGGATACTCATGGCTGAAAAATTACCTTACTGACAGCAAAAGCTTGAGATGTTTACAGTGAGTGCAGAAGAAAAACATTGCAGCAATGAGAAAAATAGATGGGTATGGGAAAAAGATGGAGAACATTACAGGTTATTCGACTGTCTACAGGTGCAGCTGAGATGGTACCATTATGGGCCTTCACGTCTCTGGTTCAAGTTTGTCTTGGAATGATGATTTTAAGTTGCAGAAAATTTACTTTTTTAGATATGACTCATTTGGAAATATGTAAGCATTGGACACATTGGTGAAAATGAATATTCATGTGCTTCCTAGAAGAATACCAATGAGATAAAGATTTATTTATAGCCTGAAACCAGGAAAATCCCCCCTTGAAGCAGTTTGTTTCCTGGCATTGATACACAGGGCTTCCCTCCCCCACCCTGTGATGATTTTCTTTGGTCTGCAGGAACCAAAGAAAATCTTTTGCTAACTGTAAATACTGACCTGCTGATTGTAGGGCAAGCATTTTGCTGCTTTTTCTGCATCCAGAACTCATATGTAGGGTGGGTTTTATGGAGAAAAAAAAAATTTTGTTTTGTTCTGTCAGACATCTATGGTTAATCATTTACCTTTTCTTCATTAACAAAAAATGTTTCAAGTAAGTCTGGGTGACAAGTTAGCATACTGGAAAAGCAAACGGATCTGGTAACATTTACTGTCACTGACTGGAAACTGAACTTTCATTCCTTGCATGCCACCCAGTAAGGCTGAGAATCTTTACATTGCAGATTGCTTGGGGAGACTAGAGGCGGAGGGGAAATTGGTTGCTGGAATGCACTTGTCATGAATTATTCATTTACTTCTTCATTCTTTGAAGATCAGCTGGAGGAAGTAGTTAGTCCTGTTTGATGGTAGGAGTGATATGCTGAGGGCTTCAGTGAGCCCTCAAAAGTCCAGCTGCGACAGCCAGCCATGTGCCACTGCTGGCAGCTGTAGGGTGGCAGCTGCTGTGCAGGCAGCGCCCGTCCCCCAGCAACAAGCACAGAGGACTGTGCTGCGGGGAAGCACGGCACTGAGCACACACCAATGCATTCTTGTTGGAAAATGAAGCTTCAGGTAGGAGACGTGCCCTGTGAGCTGTGCCTGGTTTCTCACTGATGCTGGGATGCTATTAAGCTTTATGGAACAGATGTGTAGAATGGAGTTGTTACACAAGGATGCCTCACTCTTGAGATTCCCACACAGAAAAACTTAGCAATTTAATTTTAATTTCATTTTCATTTTATTTTTTGGAATGGAGTCTTGCTGTGTTGCCAGGCTGGAATGCAGTGGTGCGATCTCGGCTCACTGCAACCTGTGACTCCCTGGTTCAAGGGATTCTTCTGCCTCAGCCTCTCGAGTAGCTGGGATACAGGCATGTGCCACCACACCCAGCTAATTTTTGTATTTTTAGTAGAGACGGGATTTCACCGTGTTGGCCAGGATGGTCTCAATCTCGTGACCTCATTATCCGCCCACCTCGACCTCCCAAAGTGCTGGGATTACAGGCGCGTAAGCCACCGTGCCCAGCCATTTAATTTCATCTTCAAGATGTACTTTGTTTCTAATAAAACTGTTTCTTGAAATTGTGAAAAGTATTCTGAAGCCAGTAAGCATTTAAATATATAAATTATAGCATTTTAAAATGTATCATCTTATTCTTGATATGAAAAAATCTTTTTATTGATATAATGTTGTCCACTTGAATTATAGAGTTAGGGCTTTGAAAAATCCTGAGAAAGACAACTGAGTTCATAATTTGAATGAACACAGCTGCAGGCTCTCTTGCTATTTTCTAGAGGAAGGATTGTTTTCAGCCATTCCAATTCTTTCTACTGGAGCATTCGTTCTGGGAAGATCTTTTAGTTTCTCATAGGATGGAAAAATGCATCTTTGTTCTGTTTGTCGATACTGTTTCCCACGTGTGTGTGTAAGCCAGACACGTAATTTCATTCGACAGGGCTGCTCCCTCTGTCGGATTTTGTGTGGATGCCGTCCCTGTTAACTTTGCTGATGCTATGAGATGTTCTTGAGCTGTGGGGATCTGAAAATAGTAATGATGAAAAAAAAAAACCCCAGAGTATTAAGGAATCCAGGCCAAATTGAATATACTGTTTCATCAGTAAATATATCATTTATAGTTTTAAAACTTTAACAAACATCCTCTGAACACATAAACTCTGAGCTCTGAGATAACCAAAGAAAATGGACAATCTCTTTCTACACTGTTTTTTAAGCTCCTAAATAGCAGGGATCTTTGTTTTGTTCACTCATCATTCCCAGGGGCTGGACCTGTACCTGGCTCAAGGTAGGTGGTCAATAAATGTGTTCCTGAATAAGTCCATTCTGCACTAAAAACCATTAACTGCCCTTCTAGAAAGGTTACTTGCTCATATAGCACAGTAGGAAGTAGCTACAGTGTTATAATTTGTATAATAACTTTTATATCAAATGAATTCTGACTTGTATTGACCTAGATTATTTCAAGATTTTTGTGTATTTATTGGATACATTATTTTAAAATGGCAGAAATTTATTTGTTCATTTTACTGATGTATAACGAAGATTTTTTTAAAAAGTCAACAATGAATACGAAGACCTTTGTTTTCAGCAGACCCTTATTTCATACTCAGAAAATGAAAAATACTTAATGGAGAAAGCATTTGAAAAAGATTGTATTCTTCAGTACATTACTAAAAGATTATGATTCTAATCATATGTTGTATGTAACTTTTAAAAAGCATTTAATTTGTCAATCTATATCAGAAAGGCTTGGGGAACTGTAAAACCATTTATTCATAACTTTGGGAGTGAATTTTCAGCTGCAGTGTGTGGTGCTGAGCAGTGCTAAGCAGGGCACTATATTCCTCATAGACATTTGACTCTCAGAGGAACCAAAGGGGTCATCTTCGTTAACTGTATTTCCCTCCTCCTTCCACACAGTCCACTTTATAGAGGAGAAAGCTGAAATCCAGAGACTCTAGATGAATGGCCTCAGACAAATGCGTGGCTGTTAATGGTCTTGTGCTTGGTTGTCTCATATATTTTCTAGTTGCTTGTTACTTCATTGTTGTCACAATGAGATTTAAAGAAGAAAGCAGCAGCGGAAACATAATCACATGACTATAAATTTGGGCTGTATTATACTGAAAACAAATATTGATGCATTTTTAGCATTACTTTAATTAAATTACCTTAGTTTGATGAAATACAGTTTTATAAGTTGTAGATTTTCCCCTTTTAACTTCTGTGATGTAATTGTCTTTTTCCTAAGTTAAGATTGTAGTGACTAAAATATGGACTAAATTTTATTTCAAATTGAACTTCTTGTAAAATGGTACTTTATGCCATTTTTGTTGTTCCTTAAGATGACTTGGCCTTTTATATTTGAGATACATGTAGATTATGTCATAATTTTCCTGAATCCATTTTACTAACTATATTAGTCTGGTTGGGCTGTCATAAGAAAATGCCACAGACTGCATGGCTTAAATAATAGAATTCATGTTCTCAAAGTGCTGGAGGTAGGAAAGTCCAAGATCAGGGTCTGGCAATTTGCAGTTTCTGGTGAGGCCTCTCATCCTGGCCTGCAGACAGCTGCCTTCTCTCTGTGTCCTCACATGGCCTTCTCTCTGTGCACAAGCTGAAAGCATCTGTAAGCTGAATAATTGTAGTTTCCAACCTCCCGATGTTAGAATTCGTTTAAAAATTTGAAAGACTATTCTACACTCTCTCATTCCATCTTCTCCCTACCGTACTCTTCAAGTTAGGCATATAAGAGATGTTTAGTCTTCTTTCCCCAGAATCACTGGTTAAAGGTAATGTTCAGCTGGGCACAGCAAGAGTGTTAAAAGCTCCTTAAAGTTGCTAAGTTTAGTGTGCTGCAAATTTTCTTCAGGAATTTCAGATTGGATTTTTTTTTTTTAAAGCCTCTTGTTATTAGTGATCTTAAAGCTAGGAAGCCAAGCCAAGAACTCTGTATCAGATTTCACCTGTTTTACTTATAAGAATTCCTTATTTCTTGAGGTCCCTAAAATATCCCGAGACTCCTGGGCCTCCCAGGAAGTGGCTTTTCTTACTCACAATATTTACAAATCATATATCTAATAAAGGGATAATATCCAGAATATATAAAGAACTCCTATATCTCAACAGCAACAGATAATCTGATTCTAAAATATTGGAATAGACACTTATCCAAAGAAGATATACAAATGGCTGGCAGGCATATGAAAAGATGGTCAACATCACTGATCATTAGGGAAATGCAAATCAAAACCACAGTGAGATAGCACTTTACAACCATCAGGATGGCTGTTATGTATATATTTAAAACATGTTGATGAGGATCTGAACAAACTGGAACCCTGATTGTGCACTGCTAATAGGAAGATAAAATAGTGCAACCTCAATGGAAATAAAAAATAAAAGATAATTATTACTGTATGACCCAGCAAGTCCACTTCTGGGTATATATCCAAAAGAATTGAAAGCCAGATCTCAAAGACATATTTGTATACCTGTGTTCATAACAACATTATTTACAGTGCCAAATGGTGGAAGCAATTCAAGTGTCCATCAAAGCATGAATGGGTAAATAAAATATGGTACATTTATTGTATATAGTTTATTTTCTTGAAAAGGATTCTGGCCGGGCTTGGTGGCTCACACTTGTTATCCTAGTACTATGGGAGGCCAAGGTGGGAGGATTGCCTGAGGTCAGGAGTTTGAGACCAGCCTGGCCAACATGGTGAAACCCTGTCTTTACTAAAAAAACAATGATTAGCCAGATGTGATAGTGCATGTCTGTAATCCCAGCTACTTGGGAGGCTGAGTCAAGAGAATTGCTTGAACTTGGAAGGCAGAGGTTGCAGTGAGCTGAGATGACACTACTACACTCCAGCCTGGGTAACAGAGCGAGACTCCTTTAAAAAAAAAAGAAAAGAAAAGGATTCTGACATATGCTACAGCACGGATGACCTTGAGGACATTATGCTAAGTGAAATGAGCTAATCACAAAAAGACATACTGTTATGATTCCACTTATATAAAATATCTAGGATAGTCAGAATCATAGAAACAAAGTAAAAAATTTTTTTAAATGTTTTGGGGGTAGGAAGACATAGGGATTTGTTTAATGAGTAGTAGAGTTTCAGTTTTGGCAAGATGAAAAAGTTCTGTAGATTGTGCAACAATGTGAGTATACCTAATACTGAACTGTACACTTAAAATGGTTAAGATGGTGAATTTCATAATTATGTATATTTTATATGATGGTATATTTATATTATTTGTATTTTACCACAATTAAAAATTTAAAAAGAAATGGTGAAAGCAAACATAATTGCTCTTGTAATTTTAGGTAGTAAGCATTCAGTCTTTCACAATGAAGTATAAATGTTACCTGTTTTGTTTTTTTTTTTTTTAGACAGAGTCTTGCTCTGTCACCTGACTGGAGTGCAGTGGTGCGATCTCGGCTCACTGAAACCTCCACCTCCAGGGTTCAGGCGATTCCCCTGCCTCACCCTCCTGAGTAGCTGGGACTTCAGGCACGAGTCACCATGCCTCGCTAATTTTTTTATATTTTAGTAGAGACGGGGTTTCACCATGTTGGCCAGGGTGGTCTTGATCTCCTGACCTCCTGATCCACCCACCTTGGCCTCCTAAAGTGCTGGGATTACAGATGTGAACCACTGTGCCCTGCCCCTGTAATTTTTAAGTAGATGTTTGTATTAGTCTGCTTAGGCTGCCATAACAAAATGCCATGGGCTGGGTGGCTTAAATAACAGAAATTTAATTAATTTCTCACATTTTTGGACACAAGAAGTCCAAGATCACATTGCCAGAAAATTTGGTTTGTGATAGGCTTTCCTGTCTGACTTACATATGACTGCATTTTCTCTGTACCTTTCTTTAATATTGTTATTTACAGCTATAAATACCCACCTAATCACTATTTTAGTTGCATTGTATAATTGTGGTATTTTGTGACTTCAGATTTTGTTTTTTTTTGAGACGGAGTTTCGCTCTTGTTACCCAGGCTGGAGTGCAATGGCGCGATCTCGGCTCACCGCAACCTCCGCTTCCTGGGTTCAGGCAATTCTCCTGCCTCAACCTCCTGAGTAGTTGGGATTACAGGCACGCGCCACCATGCCCAGCTAATGTTTTTTTTGTATTTTTAGTAGAGACGGGGTTTCACCGTGTTGACCAGGATGGTCTCGATCTCTTGACCTCGTGATCCACCCGCCTCAGCCTCCCAAAGTGCTGGGATTACAGGCTTGAGCCACCGTGCCCGGCCAGATTTTGTTGTTTAATTTCCACATTTGTGAATTTGGTAATTTCTTTCTGCTGTTGATAAATAACATTTGACTCTAAAGTTTAACCCTGTTGTAGCCAGAATCATATTTTATTTGATTCGAATCCTTTTACATTTACTGATGTTTGTTTTGTGGTCTACTCTATAGTCTTTCCTGGAGAATGTTCCATATGCACTTGAGAAGAATGTACATTCTGTTGTTAGGTTGTGTATTCTATGGTTGTCTGTTAGGTCAAGTTGGTTTAGTGACGTTCAAGTCTTCTTTTACCTACCCTGGCTGTTCATTGTTGAAAGCAGGATTTTGAAGTCTGCAAGTATTGTTCATCTGTTTTCACTCAGCTCTGTCAGTTCTTGCTTTGTATATTTTGTGGTTTTCATATTAGGTGCTTATATATTTGTAATTGTTCATGATGGTTGACCTTATCATAGTAAAAGTCTCTCTTTATCTCTAATAAAATTTTCCTAAGTCTGTTTTGTCTGATATTAACATAATGACTACCGCTTTCTTACGGTGGTTGTTTTGTGCTGTGTATCTTTTTGCTTCTTTTACTTTAATCCTATTTATAATTTTGAATGCAAGTGTCTCCTGAACTTAGAATACAACTGGATTTTATTTTTTTGTACATCCTGACAACCCTTCCTTTTGATTTAATTGTTAATCCGTTTGCATTTCATGCTATTATTGATGCAGTTTGATTTGTTTGCCATTTTGCTTTTTGTTTCCTATGTGTCTTGCCAATTTTGTTCCTGTGTTCTTCGTTTATTGCTTTCTTTTGCATTATTTTATATTGTAACATTTTAATTTCTTTAATGATTTTTAACAGTTATTTTTAATGCTATTTAAAAATTATTTAGTGGTTGTTTCAGGGTTTACAATATGTATATATTTTTCTAACAATTTTCTTAGATTCATATTGATTTAATTCCTGTAATAGATAAAATGATTTCTCCTATGTACCTCTATTTCTTTGCTAATAATTGTTCATACATATCTATGTATGTTATAAACCCAATAATACATTGTAGCAATTATTAGTTTATATAACTGTCTTTTAAAGACATAAAAGAAAGGAGGGCATTATATGTTTATAAAGTTTGTTTTTTTAAACTTAGCACTTCTCATTATCTTCATTTGTTTCAGTGGATTTGAATTTCCATGTGATGTCATTTCCTTATGCCAACCTGTCATAGTAAAAGTCCCTCTTTATCTCTGGTAAAATTTTCTGAAGTCTGTTTTGTCTGATGTTAGTATAATGATGACAGCTTTGTACCCACCTATCTCTTATTACTGTTAAATATATTACTTTTGACTACTGTTTGGCGGTACATGCTTTCAACCCAAAGAACTTCCTTTAGTATTTCTTTTAAGGTGCATCTGCTTGCAATGGATTATCTGAGTTTCTGTTTATCTATGAATGCTTTTTTCATCTTCATTTTTGAAGACAGTTTTGCTGATTATAATTATCTTGGTTGACATTTTTTTTTTCCTTTCGGTTCTTAATGTCCTTTCATTGTCCCTGGCCTCCCTGATTTCTGAGGATGAGTCAGCTGTTAATCTTTTTGTGGTTCCCATGTACCATGGAGTAGTACATGATGAACCATTTCTTTCCTGCTGCCTGCCCTCCCCTCCCCTCCTCTCCCCTCCCCTACGTTCCCCTCCCCTCCCCTACCTTCCCCTCCCCTCCCCTCCCCTCCCTCCAAATTAAGAGATAAGAAAGCATGTGATAATGTGTGTTTTTACAGATGGGAGTGTCTTTTCTTCATGGCCATAAAACAACTCCTGGAGAGGGGAATTATGGTAGGTTTACTCTTGATCTCCTTCCTGGGAGTAAACCTTGGAAGAGGGAATTTATGGCACCCTCATTTGTCACAGTTTCTGCTTTTAATCATGAAAGGGAAGTATGGAGAAGGCTTCTTCCTGCATTCATTGAATATCAGATGTCTTCAGCTTAAAATCACCTTTATACCAACTGTGGAGTTTTGAATGGGTCCTCACAAAAGCAACAGATCAGAAGGGATTTATACATAAACAGATGCAGGAAGCCAACTGTCTTCTATTAAATAATAAGATTTACAAAAATATACAAGAGTACCACTTTGCTCACTATTTTTTTGGTCTGAGAAAATAGTTAACTTCATTGAAATGTTATTTTTATTAACTGGGTTTATTACTAATGCTAAATGAATGAAGAGATATATTTTTTAAATTTGCAATTTTAATTTCTAATATGGTAAATATCAATAGATAAAACCCTACATAATAATCACTTTCATCTTTTTTTTTTTTTTTGAGACAGAGTTTTGCTTTTGTTGCCCAGGCTACAGTGCGATGGCGTGATCTCAGCTCACTGCAACCTCCTCCTCCCAGGTTTAAGCAATTCTCCTGCCTCAGCCTCCTGAGTAGCTGGGATTACAGGCATGCGCCACCACGCTCAGCTAATTTTTGTATTTTTAGTAGAGAATGGGGTTTTACCACATTGGCCAGGCTGGTCTTCAACTCCTGATCTCAGGTGATCCATCCTCTTAGGCCTCCCAAAATGCTGGGATTACAGGTGTGAGTCACCACACCTGGCCCTTAATCCTTTTTTTTTTTTTTTTTTTTCCCCAGTATAAAGGGGTCTTGAGACCAAAAGGTTTGATTTCTGGTAACTTTTCTCTTTATGGTCCCAAAGTAAACTGCTTTACTTCCTGGTATTACATCTATTTTCCAGGCTGGATGAGGGAGGAGGAATTCTGGAGAAATGGGCCATGGCTATATCAGGAAAGCAAAATGTTTTCCCAGAAAACCTTTAGTTAATTCCTTTCAACAGAACTTTTTACATACTTAATATATTTTCTTAACTTCAAAGCAATGTGGAAAAGTGAGAACTTTTAGCTGTGTTTGTTGCTGCTCAGGGCGAAGTCAGGGTTCTTTTGGTGGGGACAAAGGGAGGATGGGTATTGAGTATGCAGTTAGCAATGTTCATTGCCCACATATTGTGTTTGTTTGTTTTTTTAATGACTGGTCCTGGTCAGAGTTCCAGGAAAACCCCACATGATGAAGTCCTGTTGTTTGACTGTTTTATATAGAATCTCAAAAACTTGCTTAGACGTCTCACTTCATTGTCTTCTTGATAATGTTTGGCTTCTACTTTCCAGGTGTGTTTGGTGTATGTGAGTTCTATGCCTTGGCTGTACCCCCAAGGTACATTCTGTTGGAGCCACATGTGGACTTGCAAAACATCACTGACAGTACTGATTAAATTGTACAATGTTCCTTATTCTACAGCAGAGCTTCTCTTTACCTTTGTGATCCGGTAACTTCTTTTTTTTGTTTTTTTTTATTTTATAAAGATGGGGTTTCACCATCATGGCCAGGCTGGTCTTGAACTCCTGACCTCAGGTGATCCACCCACCTCAGCCTCCCAAAGTGCTAGGATTACAGGCGTGAGCCACCGTGCCCGGCCCAGATCTGGTAACTTCTTACGTTAAGAAAACTGTTGAATCATACCCTCAGAGTCAGTCTTTCCCAATCTGTATCAGTGTGTTTCTGATTGATTTATTTTTATTAACTCAATTGTGGGCTCACAGCCATCTTTTACATAGAAATTTACTTTTAAAATAGTCATTATTTGCTTTTTAAAAAAGGAGTCATAACAGTAGTATGCCTGTAGTCTCAGCTGTTTGGAAGGCTGAAGTGGGAGGATCACTTGAGCCCAGGAATTAGAGACTGTAGTACGATATGATGGTACCTGTGAATAGCCACTGCCCTCCAGCCTGGGCAACATGACAAAACCTTGTCTTCAAACAAACAAAACTTACAGCCTTTATTGATTTTTCTGGTTCAGGATTTGGAATGAAAACTTAGAACACCTCAAACTGTGGTCTGGGGACAGCAACATGGGAGTCACCTGGGAGCTTATTGGAAATGCAGAATTCTCAATCCACCCTAGAGCTAAGAAACCACAATCTGCATTTTAGCAAGATCCCTAAATGATTAAGTGCCCAGAGTTGGAGAAGCACTGGCTAAAGGAGAAAACAAATGAAAAGAAGGCATGAAGCTGTGTTCTGAGAAGCTCTCGTGTTTAATACAGATGAAAAGAGCCAACCAGAGAGATGGGGAGATGAAAGCCAGGAAAGTATGCGACATCTCTTAGTACGTTCTCTGAGGGAGGAAGGAAAGATGCAGTGAGGCTTCCATCTCTCCTGGGGTCGCAAGGTGGTGGTACCCAGTAAGCAGTGACTGAAAGTGTTGAAGAGCTGTAAATAATTTGCCAAGGTTTTTATTACTTGGGCATTGAAGCTTAGTTTGGGCTTGAACTGGAACTTTTTTCTCTTTGGTATGCCTAATTCCAGTTCTCTTTACATTGATGCTTGGCAAACTTTCTCATTCAGAACCAAGATAGCATTCTGACTATAGGGCAGAGTGGTGTCACCCTTCCACCTTAATATACTTTATATATATGCTTTTTTTTTTTTTTTTTTTTTTTAGACGGAGTTTCGCTCTTGTTATCCAGGCTGGAGTGCAATGCTCACCGCAACCTCCGCCTCCCGGGTTCAGGCAATTCTCCTGCCCCAGCCTCCTCAGTCGCTGGGATTACAGGCACACGCCACCATGCCCAGCTAATTTTTTGTATTTTTAGTAGAGACAGGGTTTCACCATGTTGACCAGGATGGTCTCGATCTCTTGACCTCGTGATCCACCCGCCTCGGCCTCCCAAAGTGCTGGGATTACAGGCGTGAGCCACCGCGCCCGGCCATATATGCTTTTTTTAAAATGTCATTCTTAAGCTTTTCCCTAGTTTGTAAATTTCTCACCAAAACAATGTTTCAGAGCAGTTTGGTGGTAATAGATGTTGAGTGTCCCTAATCCAAAAACCTGAAATCCAGGGCTTCAAAATCTGGAACTTTGGAATGCCAGCATGACACTCAAAGGAAATGCTCATTGTCACCTTTCAAATTTTGAATTCTCAGATTTGGGATGCTTGACCAGCAAGTATAATGCAAATATTCCAAAGTCCAAAGAACTCAGAAATATGAAACACTTCTGGTCCAAAGCATTTCAAATAAGAGATTCTCTATATTATCATTGGCACATGGTTAGGAGTTGGATTTTTGTCCATATTCTGTGCTTGACAACAGTTGTTTCCACATAGTAGTTGCATAGTAAATAAGTGTGGAAAGAATGCCTGATTCGAATGAGTCCTGGGATTTGCTTTCTGGAAAATATCTCTGTTGTTGTCCTGAACTTTATATTTTTCTGTTAAATCCAAATAAATGGTCATTTAAATAGCATTGTTTATTGGGGGAAAGTAAAAGATGGTCTGCTAGAAGTAAATTGTTAAGATCCTACCAGATAGTGGAGAAGCAACCCTAAATAATGGTGGTTTCAGGCTTTAAAACACTTGTGTTTTCTGGGGCTTGTTATTTGTTTAGTTTTACCAATGTAAAATATGAATTGTTTTAATAAGAAAACAAATGAAAGTTTGCATTGTCAAATTGATTTATTAAAAGGTAAGGAACAACTTTAGCTCTCAATTTGGGTTTATAACGTTAGCTTAGCAGGTAGATCTCCCTCCCCAATTATTCTCCATTCTCTGTGGAATAATTAATGTCAAAAAGATCTGAGGATATGATTTATTGCTTCTGTTAGTACTTGTGAACTTCTCTGTAGATTTCCAGATGGTGTCAAACTAGCCATTCCTTATGAGATAGTAATTATGTGGTAGTGATCATAATTGATTTTCTATACAGGTAATCCAAGGCCTGTGATATCTTTCTTTTCTTTTAATTTAGTAGACTCTACTAAAATTTAGTAGTAAGTCACCAGTAGCTTGGCCTTAAAATTGGAACTCACAGCAGTGCACTGTGTTTAACCCATAAATACATTCCTGACTAATGAATAAAACTCAGATGGTTATAGATTACTTGTTCTCTGGACAGAGGACTTCCATCCCCAGTGAATGAATGTGTGAATAACAGGATTGAATGAAATTGCTAGTTAAACTTGGTCTTTCAGAAACATTCTTTGGTGACATTCTCCTAACACTTTAAGCATACTTTAAAATTTACTAATTGACTGTCTTAAGATAAAGAAACAGTCAGGTATGGTGACTCATGCCTGTAATTCCATTCCTTTGAGAAACTCAGATGGGAGAATTACTTGAGGCCAGGAGTTCAAGACCAGCCCATTCTGCATAGCAAGACCCTGTCTCTACAAAAAATGCTTAGTCAGACGTGGTAGCACATGCCTGTAGTCCTGCTACTCAGAGGGCTGAGGCGGTAGGATCATTTGAGCCCAGGAGGTTGAGGGTGCAGTGAGCCATGGTTGCACCACGGCAGTGAGTCATGATTGTGCCACTGCACTCCAGCCTGCGTGACAGTGAGCCCTCTCGCCACAAAAAATATTGAGTTGGACGTGTTGACACGTGTCTGTAGTCCCAGCTCCTCTGGAGGCTGAGGCAGGAGTGTCACTTGAGCCCAAGAGGTCAAGGCTGCAATGAGCCATGATTATGCCACTGCACTCCAGCCTGGGCCACAGAGCAAGGAGATACAAGTAAGATCATCTCTTCCTTAGGAGATATATATATATATTTATTTATTTATTTTTCTTACTCATTTGGGTTTAGAGCAAGAATAAGTGGATCCAGGAAAATGACTTTATTTTTAAAAATCAGATTTATGTTTGGAATGTTCTCTTTTTTTTAAAGGAAAGTCATAGCATGGAAGATGATTGTAGTTGTTTGGTAGGGTTGACATAACAAAGTGCCATACACATATACACATAAACACAAAGTTTATAGCTTAAACAACAGAAATTTATTTTCTCATAGTCTGGAGTTTGGAAGTCCAAGATCAGGGTGGCAGCAGGGCTGGTTTCTCTGTGGCTTCTAGATGGCTGTCTTCTCCCTCTGTGTTCACATTGTCTTTCATCTGTGTGTGTCTGTGTCATGATCTCTTACAAGGACACCACCCTATTGGATTAGAGTTCACCCTAATGACATCATGTAAATTTAATTACATCTCTAAAGACCCTATTCCAAATAGTTATATTCTGAGGAACAGGTAGTTTAGGACATTAACAACTAAATTTTCACAGAAGGGTGGAGAATATACAGTTAAACCCGTAACAGTTGTGTGTAAGGGAGGTCAACGTAAAGGCAAAAAGGCCAGGTGGGACCTTACTCTCCAATAATTCTAGTTGAGAAATGAGAATTTAAACTAAAGCATTGACAATAAAAATGAAAATGAGTTGTGATTAAGAGGCATTAAGGAGCAAGAATTCGATGCAAGACTATGTGACTGAAGGTGGGGGGGCACCAGAGGAAGGCAGCTGGCTTGGCTCCCAGATTTCCCTGCTCCAGGAGGAGAAACTGGCTTGAAGGAAAAGTGAGCTGTGTGACGTCCCTGTTGAATATTCAGCACTTTGTTAGCCAGACACCCCAGGGCTGGTCAACTGTCCCACTTTTCTTTGCTTTTTCGAAGCGGCTCTTCATAATGTGGACTGTGTCACATACAACTGAGCATGTAGCCTCTCCACTTGAAATGTGTCCTAAGACACTTATCACCATCTTAACTTCCACTGAAATGTGACTTAATACACTTATTACCATCTTATTTTGACAGTGAATTCCAAACTCTTCTTTTTTCCTGATAATAAAAAATTAAATATTTTAATTTAAATAAAAAGTTAAATCCTTAAGGACAGGGACTGTTGTTTTATTCATTTGCGCAAATCTCCAATATTTTCTGATTGGATACACACATCTAGTATATAGTACGTTGTGCTTAGAAATTCTAGTTCAGGTAATAATTTGTCAGTAGGGTTGTTATGATCAATTACTTGTTCTTTGCCTATTTTAATCAAAGATTCATACTTAAAACCTGTTTGATTTTCTTGCAGAATGAGAAGACTTTGGGACATTCCATGAGTCATTCAAGCAACATTTCTAAGGTAGAGCGCCATTGAAAAATGTTATTACCTTGAGGCTTTTGTGTTCTTTTTTTTTTTTTTGAGTCGGAGTTTCGCTCTTGTTACCCAGGCTGGAGTGCAATGGCGCGATCTCGGCTCACCGCAACCTCCGCCTCCTGGGCTCAGGCAATTCTCCTGCCTCAGCCTCCTCAGTAGCTGGGATTACAGGCACGCGCCACCATGCCCAGCTAATTTTTTGTATTTTTAGTAGAGATGGGGTTTCACCGTGTTGACCAGGATGGTCTCGATCTCTTGACCTCGTGATCCACCCGCCTCGGCCTCCCAAAGTGCTGGGATTACAGGCGTGAGCCACCGCACCCGGCGGCTTTTGTGTTCTTATGCCTTACATATGTTTATACTCTTTTTCTGAATAGACATTAAAGTTATTGATACACTTCTGTAATCTGTTCTGGAACCAGAAGAGGTGTGTGACAGTTATGTTTTTCTAGAAGGGCGATTTTGAGTGTGTGTTGGGGGAAGTAATTTCTAGGAGAAAACTCCATTTTTTCCAGAAACCCGTATACTTTAAGGCAGAAGAAATCTCAAGCACAAGAGTCTCTTGCCACAATTAGGAATGTATTGGACTGAAAGTAACAAAAAGCTAACTATGGTGACTTAAATAATTATGGATTTACATGGTTCAGATGACAAGGTACCTGGAGGTAGTGGTCTAGGGCTGAGTTGTTCACAGATGTTGCCAGGGACCCAGGCAGGCTCTTTCCTCTCCGTGCCACCTCCTGCTTGCACATGGTCTTGCAATAAGAGCTGGATCTTCAGGCGCTGTGGTTGTAGCCTTCGCAGGAATTAGAGGAATGATCAGGGATTAAGGGTCTCTTAGCTGAGAGTCATCATTTTCAGCAGGAAGGCAAAAGCTTTCCCAGAAGTCCCACCTGGCCACCTGAAATCTGCTTACATCTCCCTGGCCAGAACTGGATCACAGGCCACCTCTAGCTGGAAGGCAGCTAGGAAAAGGAAGGCTTGGGAAGTGAATCAGCCATCCAGTGGCATCTGCTCACCTGTGGTATGGTCACTTTAACCTACCAGGAGCACATTGGCTGCTAGGGTATGACCTAGGAACCAGGAGAGTGTATCTGATGCAATTAGTTTGCTCCCAGGCAGTGCTTCTCTCTCAGCCTAGACATTGACTCTGACCAAACCCTTGGCCATACAGTTATGCCCATGAAAATTCTTTGCAAGGGTAGATCTTTTCCCTATGTTTTTGGTATATGGCCAAACATGACACAGATCCAGTTGGGAGGATTCGAACAAGTGACAAAACCTGTCTGCTGTCTCAGGCCTCCTAGATACTCTGAAATAAACAGTTACATTATATGCCATTTTAATGTTCTAACTCAACATATGTTTTCATTCAGGTCACCTTATTTTTTGAAACTAAAAGTAAACTCTAGCAAACCTTCATAAGACATAAATTTGTCTGTTCTTAGGCATATTTTTAATCTAATTATATTCTTCTACTTAATTTTGCATTAAAAATATGAATGCCTTTCACAAAATATTTTTTCTCATCCAACCTCCATTTCTTTTCTTTTGCTGTCCCTTCAGCCAGGAATCCTACAGTGCTAAAACTGCAGTGGTAAACCATTACTGTCCAGTTTTGCCCTACCACCTTTCAAAGGAGCTGATCAGTGTCTAAGCATGGAGAAAAGTGACAAGGTGCAGCTGCAGATGGCCTGTTTGCTTAAGTTGAATTAAACGTTTTAAAAAACACTCAGTATCACACATTGCTTCCCCTTAGTAGCTAGTAGCCAAGGGCAGGTTCTGAAGGAGGACATCATCCTGTGCTTTAAACATGTACCTGTTCGTTCATGGATTTCAGTCATGTTTTATTTAAAGGAAACTTCTTCTATTGTTTAAAAAACTGCAAACTACCAGCTCAAAATGTCTAGAGGAAAGGATATGGTCTTCGCTTGGGTTGGGGGTATTTTGAGCTGCTTTGTAAGGATTTTGGAGTTAACATGGATGATGGTTTACTAGCCATGTGATTTTGAACAAGGACACTTCTTACAGCTTTAATTTGCTTATCAGTAAAAGTAGGGTAATAATACCACCTTCAGGGTTGTTCTGAGTATTGGGATTAATGTTTGCATGGAACCATGGGGCGGCTCACGCATTACATGGAGCCAACAAACCTGACTCTTGTCAAAAACTTTGTTGAATCCTGGTGATCTTTGGTTGATTCGGCCAGGGCAGTTCATTTAATTGTAGCTTTATTATTTGTTGCTGAACAATGGAGAATCATATAGTTTCTATTTTTTTCTTCTTGCACATATTTTTATTGTGTGCTCTTTGTGACTGGACACTCAACTGTTTGCAGTGAGTTCTGGGATACTTAGTAGGGTCACTGGAGAGAATCTGAGTGAAGTGAGCCTTTAGAACATCTGATTACTCTCAGAACTTCCTGGTGAACCTGTCAGCATGAAATCTTGTTGCAAAGTATACCCCCTTTGTAACTTAGATAGTAAGCATGCTATATAACATGGTTAGGCATGAGCCAGTTCATTGGGACTGGGGGAGTAGGGCCCCCTGGGGAAGATAACTGTTGATGAGAAGGCAGTTTTCTATTGGAGTATTTATTAAATGAATCTGCTGTTTCAAGCCAGTTATAGGTCATGACATGTAAAATCGTATCTTTAGTATAGGAGACGTACTCTTGAGATTAAAGAAGGCCACAACATGGATGTATTTTATGCTACCTGAAATCCCCACTGTCTCTGTAAGGAGTCTTTGTCTTCTGACTATTAGCCCCCAGCTAGAGTCAGCATATTAGCTAGTCACTGCATTCTGCTTTATGCTTCTGCAGTTCACCTCTTGCTAGCATAAGTTTAGAGGTTGAAAAGAGGTAAAAATAAAACTTTAATCCTGCCACCTAGTATTCCATCTAGATTTTGTTACAAAGTATTTCAGTGTGTATTGGAAGTATATGACTTTAAAAACCAGACTCTATTTTCAAAGAAGGAAGCAGGTAGGTTGAATGGGATGTTTTAAAAGAAGCATATGGCCGGGCGCGGTGGCTCACGCCTGTAATCCCAGCACTTTGGGAGGCCGAGGCGGATGGATCACGAGGTCAAGAGATTGAGACCATCCTGGTCAACAAGGTGAAACCCCATCTCTACTAAAAATACAAAAATTAGCTGGGCATGGTGGCGCGCGCCTGTAGTCCCCGTTACTTGGGAGGCTGAGACAGGAGAATTGCTTGAACCCAGAAGGCGGAGGTTGTGGTGAGCTGAGATCATGCCATTGCACTCCAGCCTGGGTAACAAGAGCGAAACTCTGTCTCAAAAATAAATAAATAAATAAAAATAAATAAAAAGAAGCATATGGGAATATTTAAGCAATTACAGTGGCAAAGTCTTCACCCAGTGCTTATTTTGTATTGATAGAATAATGTTAATGGATATCATTTGTTGAGCCTCTGTTACAAGGGCAGGATTTCATGAAATTTTTCTCCTCCAACTAACGTCCTAAGGGATCCAAATTCACCTTTTCCTTTTGTTTTTCAAGATCACACTTATTGCTGCCTGAGTTTTCATGAAGTTTTTCCGTTGAAACTTCACCCCACATGTAACCTCCATGAGTGTAGAACCATGCTTTGTTTATCCTTAAATCTGCAGAGCCAGTGATGGAATGGAGCCTTGGAAGTTGTCAGTACATGTTGAGTGAATGTTTGCATGGTGTTCCCTTAGACAGTTGATACCCAGCCCATTGTTCCTCTTCATCATTCTAGCCACTTCCTAGGCCCAAGCCTCCTGAACTTTTGCAGTAGCTTCTCAAGAATTTGTCCCAAACCATCTATCACCCAGCAACCAGTAAATAGAATCCTAATGCTTCTCTTTTCAATTCTTCAGTGTTTCTGATTATACTACCTTGAGCTGTCAGATCTAAGGTGACCTGACCCTGGCCACTTGGAGCCTGATCTGTGCAATTCTTGGTCATGATGATCCTAGGGTATGGTGACTACCTTAACTATTCTCAAGCCAAATTCCTACCTGCTCACATTTGCACATGCTGTTCTGTCTAAAAGGCCTCTTCCAGTCTTACCCCTTTTTTGCATGAATGGCTAAAATTCCTAACTCATTTCTTCATCAGTTCTTGGCTACTTTAGAGGCATTTACTCTTGACACCCTCCCCTTAATCTAAATTTTATTCCACCCATTTGGGTTTTGTATTCTTTTTCTTTATAGCGCCTATCACAGTTTGTAATGATAGCAGTGTGTAGAAAACCTTATATTTTTAGAAGCAGCAGAATGGGAAAAAAATCAGTTTAATTGGCTGAATCCCTGGAGAAGTCTGAGGTAGTTTGAGTCCCATAAGTGGCACGCTTATACAAAGACGGGCACTGGAATGCAGCCCCCATGAAACCCTCATGCATCTTGCCCAGACCTTCGCCTCACCACAGGGTCCTTGACCATGTGGGCAAGCTGAGCCATCCTGGAGGATGTTCCCCACGTCTCCCGTCCACACTCACTCCTCACCATGTGTACTTCCCTTGCTGCTGTTTGTTTAATCATTTTCTAAAGAACTAACTCAAAGTTTTATATCATTGTGTAGTATCTGAAATCACATTTGATTGGTTTTCTTTTTTCAGTTTATTTGTACGTATTTATGCGGTACCTCTGATATTTTGTTACATGCATAGACTATCCCTCACTGTGAATATTTATCATGTCTGTGTCGGGAACATTTTAAATCTTCTCTTCTAGTTATTTTGAAGTATATCATATATTGCTAACTGTAGTCACCCTACTCAGTTATTGAACATTAGAATTTATTATGACTATCTAACTGTATTTTTGTACCCATTAACCAACCTTTTTTTATCCTCCTTTGCCCTCCATGCACACCCTCCCCAGCCTCTGGTAATTTACTTTCTACCTCCATGAAATCCAATTTTTTTTTAGCTCCCACATGTAAGTGAGAACATGTAATATTTGTCTTTCTGTGTCTGGCTTATTTCACTTAACTAATGACCTCCATCCATGTTGCTGCAAATGACATGATTTCATTCTTTTTGTATGGCTGAATGGTATTTCATTGTATATATATGTCACCAATTCTATACTCATTTGTCCATTGATGGACACTTAGGCTGATTCCCTGTTGTGAATAGTGCTACAGTAAATAGTTGGAGTACAGATATCTCTTTGATAATACCAGTTTATTTTCCTCTGGGGAAATACTCTGTAGTGAGCTTGCTGGATTATATAGTAGTTCTATTTTTAGTTTTGTAAGAAATTCTCCTACTATTTTTATACTGGCTGTACTGATTTACATTCCCACCAACAATATATGAGAGTTTCCTTTTGTCTGCGTCCTCACCAACATCTGTTATTCCCTGCCGATTAGTTTTTCATACAATTTTGGGCATTTATATGTTTTTTTTTTTTTTTTTTTTTTTTTTTTTTTGAGAAATGTCTACTCATGCCCTTTGCCCAATTTTTAATGGGATTGTTTGTGTTTTTAATGTTTTTTGAGTTTCTTACATATTCTATTAGCCCCTTGTTCAGTGGGTTGTTTGCACATATTTTCTCCCATTCAAGAGGTTGTGTCTTTATTTTGTTGATTGTTTCCTGTGCCATGCAAAAGCTTTTCAGTTTAACATAGTCCCATTTGTCTATTTTTGGTTTTGTTGCCTATGCTTTTGAGGGCTTAGCCATAAAATCATTGCCTAGACCATTGTCCTAAATTGCAATCCCTGTGTTTTCTTCTAACAGATTTAGAGTTTCAGGTCTTATATTTGAGTGTTCAATCCATCTTGAGTTGATTTTTGTATGTGATGAGAGAGAGGGCTTCAGTTTTATTTCATTTTTCTGCGTAAGGATCTCTAATTTTCCCAGCACCATTTATTGAGAGGGTGTCCCTTCCCTAATGCATGTTGGGTTGGTGCTTTTGTTGAAAATCAGTTGGCAGTAAATACGTTGATTTATTTCTGTGTTGTTGATTCTTTTTTACTGTTCTGTGTATCCGTTTTTTTGTTGTTGTTTTTTGTTTTTTGAGACAGAATCTCGCTCTGTTGCCCAGGCCAGAGTGCAGTGGCACTGTCTTGGCTCACTGCAACCTCTGCCTCCTGGGTTCAAGCAATTCTCATGCCTCAGCCTCCTGATTAGCTATGATTATATGTGCATACCACCAGGCTTGGCTAATTTTTGTATTTTTAGTAGATATGGGGTTTCACCTGTTGACCAGGCTGGTCTTGAACTTCTGATCTCAGGTGATCCACCTTCCTTGGCCTCCCAAAGTGCTGGGATTACAGGTGTGAGCCACCGCTCCTGGCCTGTATCTGTTTTTATAACAACACCTTGCTTATTTTGGTTTTTCTAGCCTTGTAATATAAAGTGAGGTAGTGTGAAACCATCAGCTTTGTTCTTTTTTATTAGGATTATTTTCGTTATTTGTGCTCTTTTTTGGTTCCATATGGTTTTAGGATTTTTTTGTCTATTTCTTTGTAAAATGACATTGACATTTTGTTAGCAATTACATTAAATCTATAGATTGTTTGGGCATTTTAGTCATTTTAATGACATTCTTCTTATCCGTGAACATGGGATATCTTTCAATTTGTCCGTGTCCTCTTCAGCTTCTTTCATCAGTAGTTTACCTTGCAAGGTCTGAACTCTTTGATTAAATTTATTTCTAGATATTTTATTTTTCATTGCTATTTAAAAAAGGATTGCCTTTTTGATTTCTTTCTCAGCTAGTTCATTATTGGTATATAGAAACACTACCAATTTTGGTATGTTGATTTTCGTATTCTATAACTTTCCTGAATTTATCAGATCTATTGGAGCCTTTAGGTTTTTCTAGGTGTATAAAATCATATCATCTGCAAAAAGAGACAAATTGACTTACTTTTTTCCAATTTGAATGCCTTTTATTTCTTTCTGTTGGCTGATTGCTGTAACTAGGACTTCCAGTACTACGTTGAACAGGAGTGGTGAAGGTGGGCGTAATCGTCTGTTTTCACACTGCTGATAAACACATACCTGAGACTGAGTAATTTTTAAAGAAAAAGAGATTTAATACACTTATAGTTCTATGTGGCTGTGGAAGCCTTACAATCATGGCAGAAGGCAAAAGCCATGTCTTACATGGCATCAGACAAGGGAGAAATGACAAAACCAAGTGAAAAGTGTTTTCCTTATAAAACCATCAGATCTCGTGAAACTTATTCACGAGAACAGTATGGGAGAAACTGCCTATGATTCAATTATCTCCCACTGAGTTCCTCCCACAACATGTGGGAATTATGGGAGCCACAATTCAAGATGAGATTTGGGTGAGGACACAGCCAAACCGTATCAGTGGGCATTCTTATCTTGTACCAGTTCTTAGAGGGACAGCTTTCTTTTACCTTTCCTTCATTCAGATTTATATTAGCTGTGGGTTTGTCGTATATGGCCTTTATTAATATTGCGGTATTTCTTTGCCTAGTTTGTTGAGAGTTTCTATCATGAAGGAATGTTGAATTTTACTAAACACTTTTTCTGCTTCTAATGAAATAATCATATGGTTTTATCCTACATTCTGTTTATGTGATGTATCACATTTATTGATTTGCATATGTGGAAAGACCCTTGCATCCTTGAGATAATCGTGGTGTATTGTGTTTTTGATGTGCAATTGAATTTGCTTTCCTAGTATTTTGTTAAGGATTTTTGCATCTATGCCTATTAGGGATATTGGCCTGTACTTTTATTTTTTGTTGTGTCCTTGTCTGGTTTTGGTGTCAGCATAATGCTGGTCTAGTAAAATGAGTTAAGGAGAATTCTCCCTTCTTCAATTTTTTGGAATACTTTGAGAAGAATTGTTGTTGTTCTTGGAAAGCTTGGTAGAATATGGCAGTGAAGACATCCAATTCTGGACTTTTCTTTGTTAAGAGATTTTTATTACTCTTTAAACCTCATTACTTTTTATTGGTCTGTCCAAGTTTTCTGTTTCTTCCTGATTCATTCATGGTAGATTATGTGTTTATCCATTTCTTCTAGGTTTTCCAGTTTGATAGCATATAGTTGTTTGTATTAGTCTCTGATGATATTTTATATTTCTGTGGTATCATTTGTAATGGATCCTTTTTCATTTCAAATTTTATTTAGGTCTTCTCTCTTTTTTTCTTGGTTAGCTTAGCTAGTGATCTGTCAATTTTAGCTTTTCAGAAAATCAATTTTTTTCACTTCTCCTTTTGTATTATTTTATTAGCCTGTATTTAGTTTAGTTCTCCTCTAATCTTTATTATTTCTTTCCTTTTACTAATTTTGGGTTTGGGTTTTTTCTTGGATTTCTAGATCCTTGAGGTGCATCCTTAGATTCTTTGTTTGAAATCTTTCCACTTTTTTGATGTAGGTGTTTATTGCTATGGACTTCTCTGTTAACACAGTTTTTGCTGTATCCTATAGGTTTTGCTATGAGCAAGACTTTGTCTCAAAAAACAATAATAATTTGTCACCTGCTTGTGAAGTCCAGTACTTTAGGGGGACTATGAAAGTCATCTTCAGTGGCTGGGGGTGATGGCTCTCATGGCACCCCATTGCAGGTGCCTGTAACCACAAGATTATGTTGGCTGTGGCTGTTCATGTGAGTACTTTGGCCTAAAATTCTTTAGAGGCAGATTGAAAATCCCTGAGGAGGCTTGAACCCACTCTGTGTAGCTAGAATTTCTTTAATACCAGGAATTGGCCTAGGCCAGGCTAATCATAGGGGCTGGACTTTCTGGAGCCTCTCTTGATGCCTCTCAGGGGTGGACTATGGTGCAAAAAGGGCAGTACGTAGACACGATGTTATTTTACCCCCAGGGAAGCTTTCTCATTCAACCCTGGGAATCGAACTTGGTCCAGGTGACAAAAGTTCTTGAGCAAGTTAATGATTGGCAGCACTTACGGCAGGGAGAAGGCAGTGGAAGCCCATAGCATGAGTACCTCTCCTATAGCCCCCTAGCCAGCCTGGCTCTGTAGGCTCTGGCAGTTGCCCAAGGGTGGTACCCTGCAGACTGTGATATGTATCTTCTGTTAATCAAATATTCCGGTGTAGAATCAGACTGGACATGTTTAATGAGCACTTAAAATGATTGCTCTATTGCTTGGCAAGCACATCTCAATGAATTTCAGCACTGACCCTCATAGGCCTCTTGAATATTTTCTGGTTATTGTTGCCATTAGACAGGGATGAGATACAGCAGAATGTCACATGTCAGATGGACATGTCTTGCAAGGAATTCTTGCTGACCCACTTTTACTACACAAGGGCAGACCTGGATGTGGTTGTCAAAACCAGGGTTTGCTTCTTTCTGTTCCTGAATCCAGAGTTGACCAGTGACACACTGAGGTTACCCAGACTTTGTGGGTTACAAATACGGTAGAATGTGCTTTCTTACTTTATACTTAAGAAAACAGCTGTCCCAAAACAGGATACTTACTCCTAAGTGACACAAACAAGGGAATGAATTGTAGGAGTTGCAGGGGATCAGATGGCCCCAGCACCACTGAGCCTTGCTTGAGTCCTGACAGAGCACTGAGGCAGTGTTTCTATTTAGCTCTTTTGCAAAGTTTAACCGACTGTCTTTGCAGTATTTTTTCTTCTGACTGGTTACAGTTTAGTTTTTGGCTGAAGTTTGGTTCAGTTTCCTGAAGGTGGAAGGTGGGCAGGCTTAAAACAATTTCCCAATAATGCTAAGATTATTTGCATTTTTCACTCTTACTCTCCCATGAGCATACAGAAGCTAAACAGCATGCAAGGTAGCATCTTCCTTAGCTGGTGGAATATGTTCCTGTGTTTTAAGATGTTCTAATAAAGCAAAGATGGAGAGATGGAACCTGTGTAAACAAAAGCTCTTTGGGGGGCCTAAGTAATTTTTAAGAGCATAAGGAGGTCCTCTGGCCAACATGTTTGAGAATCTCTGTTGTAGAGGCATAGTCTCCGCAGAGGGTAGCCGTTTAGTTCATTCAGCAAATGTTATTTAAATACCTACTGTGTACCAGGCCAATCAGCAAAAGCTTCTAAGTTAACATATCCCAAAAACATCTTCTCATAAACCTTTATAGGTGCAACAAAAGAAATGAACAGGGTACAAGGATTGATAAAAGGGATGAAAAGCCCTTTCTGTGGAGAAACCTGAAGAGAGGCCAGTCATGCTGGGTTGGGATGTGGGAGTGTTCCTGGGAGGAGGAGGAGGGACGGGAAAGGCCACTGGTTGCTGGGCAGAGCAGAGGGCCCAGGCCGAGAGGAAGTGAGGGTCGTTTTTCCTGCCCGCCATGTTTTCGTCAGTAGTGTGGGCCAGGGCTGGCCAGATGAGTAGCCTGAGCAGAAATTGTTTTCTTCTCAGGTGGGTGGACGGTGGTCACCTTGGCTGGAATGAGGCATTTTGTAGCAGACATGAGACCTGCAGGTTTACTCTCCAGGTCATCAAGACTCAAGAGTGGTAGTCACACGAAAGTCTTGCTCCACACAGGAGGTGTGCCTTGAGTGGTATGTGCTGCATTTCTGCATCTCCCCTGACTTTGTTTGATCCTGGTAGCAGCGCTGTAGATTGCTGACCTCATTTTTTAAATGATTAAATTCCTGCTTGGTATTGTGCTTGGTGGACTGACCCCAAAACACAGAGGGAAGATTTTGGGGTCAAAAGCCAGTGCTTTGGCTACTGCCCCAAAATTCTCTCAAAGGAAATCTTTTATTGCCTCTGGGCAATGAAATGTATTTTGACTATATTTGAAAAGTTTAATATTTAAAGGAAATCAACAGTATTAAAGGGTCCTTTTGAGTGATAAATAACTCACAAACACAGCCCTTTTCACCGTGTTATTTCTGGTGATTTTGGACCTTTATGTGGTGACATCTGTAGTTTCTGGGACTTTGAAGCCACCTTTGCCCAGAAATCATTGTCTTCAATGTAATTTATTGAAAACAGATTATGTTTGCAAGATCCCCAACTGCAGCATGGAGGAAGACCGCCCTGAAAAAGTCTCTTCAGCTGTGGCCTTCTGTCCCCTCCACAGGGGACAGAATATAAGCCCCTCATTGTTCTGGGGACTTATTGCTACTCAAGTAGTTCTAACTCCCTTTAAAAGGCCACTATAGAAAAGAATTCCATGTTAATACTACTTGCTAAGCAATGCTAATAAGAGTCATTTATGATGGAAATCATTTTAGCATTCAGTAGTTTTTATTGTATATGCTCCTCTGTGAATCCTATATTGTATATACTTAATTTTTTAATGGTCAGCTTTAATTAATTGCCTTTGTGGAAGCTTGTTCTTGGCACAGCCCTGCATAAGAGTCAACATGTATTTATCAGAGCAAGCCTCAGAAAAGCCACAGAATGGCTTCTTTTCCTTTAATTGTGGCTCATTTTGAAGTTCAACACAACTGGGTATTTATTTATTGAAAGCAGACTTTCTCATAATGAAGCATTGGTTTGACACAGTAATTCTGTGCTAAGCAGAAAGTTTGGTAAGACGTAATCTCAGTGTGCACATTGCAGTATATAAACACCAAGTGAGAAAACTTTATTTGGCTCTGTCGTATGAAGTCAGGCCTGCTGAGTTGGCAGTTACGAGCAGATTCCTATCTCTTAGTTTGGAAGTGGGAGGGCAATAACCGCTAGCAACCTCATGAGCAGGAAACACAAAGAAGTGATTTGGTGAGCATGATTTTGAAAATGCCCCCCAAAATGTCTCTGTAATTGCCTAGAACCTGTGAATGCATTGCTATCATTACTCCTATGATTATGTTGTGTTGTGTAGCAGCACAGTTGACCTTTAAGGGAGATTATTTAGGGTTATAGATATGGGCCCCAGTGGAATCCCATGAGTGCTTAAAAAGCAAAGAACGTTCTCTGACTGGTGGCAGAAGGGGAAGTCAGAGAGATTAATAGCACAAGTGGGCTTTGAAGATGGGAGGGGTCATGTGACTGCAGATGCATGTGGCCTGCCCCTCAGTCCTGAAGCTGCGAGAAGTTGTGTTCTGCCAACAACCTGAGAGAACGTGTAAACGTGTTCCTTCCGAGGTCTCCAGGAAGGAAGGAGACTGACCAGAGCAGAGAATCCCAGCATGGGCGCATAGACTCCTAGTCCATGGGAACTGTGAAGTGATTATGTTTTAAGCTACTAAGTTTCTGGTGATTTGTTTACATAGCAAAAGACATCTCATATGGGTGGCAAATGCTTTCCATGTAGAGGAAAACCTTCTTTGGAGAGAGCTGTCAGACCAATTCACTTCTAGAACCTCTGGGCCAACAGCCAACATGATCTCTTAATTTAGCCACCTTCTTTTATTTCTTTTGTTTTTGTTTTTTGAGACTGAGTCTCACACTGTCACTGGAGTGCAATGGCGTGATCTCTGCTCACTGCAACCTCCACCTCCTGGGTTCACACGATTTTCCTGCCTTCAGCCTCCCGAGTAGCTGGGATCATAGGCGCACACCACCACACCCAGCTAAGTTTTTGAATTTTTAGTAGAGATAGGGTTTCACTATGTTGGCTGGACTGGTCTCGAATTCCTGAACTCGTAATCAGCCCACCTCAGCCTCCCAAAGTACTGGGATTACAGGCGTGTGTTGTCACCATGGCCGGCCCTATTTCTTTTGCTATTTTGTATTTTCTTTGTAGAAATACAGTCAGGCAGTGACTTTAAGTGACTTTGACCATGATCCATAGTAAGAAGCTTTTATATTGAAACCCAGTTCACTTAAATACACATCTGAGAGACAAAATTACCCCAAAAGACTTTATCCTTTTTATGTCAAATGCACTTTGACATATTCTATTTTATTGCATTTTTAAAATCATAGGTCATCACCCACTACATTGATTTATTTACCTGTCATCCCAGAGTTGGAAAGTCATTGCAGTTGGTTATGTTTCTGCAGTTTTGTTTTACTTTTTAAAATCATCAATCACATATTATTTTAAAAATGAATTTCTGTTTGGGAAATGGTACTCAGTGCAAAGTGGCATTATGGTTTTGCCGGTCTCTGTGACAAGTCCAGGTCCCTCCATTGAGGTTTCCTGGTCTCCCTCCTGGGTAGTCTATGCAGCACCAGCACAAATGGCAATGGTGCTTCTATCCACTTGTTTAACTTTGCGTGTTCATTACTGGACATAATTAGGGCTTTCCCCATCTTTTTAATGACTGCTGATACTTCTTTCTGTAGATAGAACAGTATTGACTCAGTCAGCTCTGAGCTGATGGGTATTTAGGATGATTCCAGCCCTTTACTGTCACAAACACTGCAGTGTACAAACCTCTTCCCACAGGTGTGTGGGGATGAATTCCTAAAAGAATTGCCGAGACAACGTATATGTGCCTTTTGTCATCCTAGGGAAGTTCACCATTTGCTCCCACCAGCAATGTATAAGCTTACCTGCTTCTCCACGCTTCTGCCAACACATATTACTTGATTAATTTTCTTGGCTGATGAGGGTATCTCATTTTAGCTTTTATTTGCATTTCTCATCATGAGAGAAGTGAAGTATCTTTTCATGTTTTGAGAGCTGTCTGTGCATCTTTTCCTATTGCTTCTATTAAGTCATTGATTGGCTGTACTGTAATTTGAGGTCATTTGTAAAAACGAGCTCTTCTCGCCTCTTAACCATCTTTATCCAGCCTTTCTTCAGGTTCCTCCTTGCGTAAAAACAAGCTCACCCAAACAGACCATTCCTGTGGTCCTCTCCCTTTGCAGATAAATCAGATGGGCAAGTTTGCTTTTGTTAGGGGCCTGAGACCTAAATGTTTAAAAGTAGCTTTGCTGGTAAGCGAAAAGAAGGCCCAGTCAGGGGGATGCACAGAAAAGGAGGGGCATGGGTAATAGAGGAGGCTGGGCAGTAACCTGGCAGAAGGTACCAGAGGCCAAGGAAGGCATGCTGGTGTCCTGCAGTGAGAAGGAGGTATGTGACGTCAACTGGGTAAGCACACTGCTATAGCTGCTCCAGTGATAGCAGGCACTCTAAGAGGGAACTGAGAGAAGGGGAATGCCAGTTTCTGCCAAGGATGTATAGAAAGGTTTTTTCCCCATATGTTCTTTGGAAGTCTTGTTAAAATCATTTAAAACAGTGAATTTGATAAGAAAGCCAGCTACTGAGAGACTTGAATGTAGCAAAACAAATTGTCAGAAAGTATTTGTCATTTCTAAGAAATAAACTGGCATTTAGGCTTGGATAGAAATCCAGAGGTTTGTTTTGGCATAATTAATTACAACTTCTTAAGAAGAGGGGATTACAAGAATTTTTTTGTAGTGAGATTGCTTTATATTCCTTTTCATGACTGGAAAGTCTGTCATTTATGACAACGCACAAAGAACTTCAGGAACAGAGGGCCTAAGTTTTCTTGACACATTTGGATTTTTGCATGATGAACATTTGTACTTCTATTAGTAACTGTTGAGTCGTGTGTGGTCTGATCGTATGGAGAGTAGAGTATAGGTGTTCTCTGGAGTTTTGTGTGTTACGGATCACTGAGCCTAGCACTGCCCCAGTTCCTGCGTGTCACACTGTCTGCTGTTTTCAGAAAGAGCAGGATGGCTAGTCCTGTCCCATCTAGTTGAGGTCCCATCCTGCAGAGCTCCTAAGAGGAGATTGCTGGCCTTTGACTACACTGGCTTCCAGAATCTGACCATGGAACCATATTTGAAACTGTCAGCTTTATTTTGTTGTTGATCAGGCTAGTCTTTTAGATCTTTGTTGGTTGATGGATTTCTCTCAGCTCTATCTATACCAGCAACAAATAAAGCTCTTTAAAATTGTTTTTGATGACCATTCTGCCTATAGATTTGTCCTAACCTTTGAAATGTTTGCTGTTCTTTAGTGACAGAAGGAGACTCTTCTGGGAGCTGTGATGAACCCACAAATCTCACTGGTTTTCTTGCTTTATTGGAGGAGTTGGCATTTGTTGAAGTTTATATTTATGTAAAATAACAATAAGTAGATTTTTAAATTTTTCTCGAAATTTTATGATCTAATCAGAATAGAGACCCTTTCTCTGTCATTAAGAGGCTTGTTGAGGATTAGACATACCTGCTGAGAATATTCTGTAATGTTTTCATAAGATTGGAAAGGGTGAAATGTGAAATGAGAGCAGGAATGTAGACAGAGGTTGCCGAGGCTGTTTCCTGTTTCCTAAGTAAAATTGAGCAGGGCAGAATCTCCCCAGCCTTGCAAGAACTCCCTTCCTTCCTTTTTGGGTCCACTGTCACTGTCATGCTGGCCTTGACGTCTACTACAAGTGCACACACATGGGGAACCACACAGGGAAGTGAACACATGTCCTGGCGTGTGTGCACCTGGTATGGCTGCTTCCTCAATCCAGGCTCTGTTCTGTTATAAGGCTCTACTCTCCTTCCTTCAGGCCTTGCTCCTCCTCATCATGGGCAGGCAAAGATGGAATCATTACCTTAGAGTACCCTTTATTTTTGAGATGGAGTTTCACTCTCACCCAGGCTGGAGTGCAGTGGCATGATCTCGGCTCACTGCAACCTCCACTTTGCAGGTTCAAGCAATTCTCCTGCCTCAGCCTCCTGAGTAACTGGGACTATAGGTGCATGCCACCATACCCGGCTAATTTATAAATATATATATTTTTTAGTAGAGACGGGGTTTCACCATGTTAACCAGGATGGTCTCAATCTCCTGACCTCATTATCCACCTGCCTCAGCCTCCCAGAAGTGCGGGGATTATAGGCATGAGCCACCGTGCCCGTCCCAGAGTACCTTTTTTGACATGAATTACTTGTAGTTCAGTACTGGAGTTCAGAAGTTTAGTTTCCCATCAGGAACCTACCTCCCCCCAGGACACTGACCGTGATTGGGCACCATTTTCCAGATAAGACACCACCTCCTCCCACAGGGTTTGCCTTCCCTTCACAGTACAGGAACGTACACGAGGTTCCAAGAGGACCATGCTCTTACTAAGTTAAAAGGGAGGTTGGTGACTAGGTACTTTCTTCTGCTGCCATTACTTGGAGGGCAGGGGCTTCCTTCCATACTTCAGTTCCAGGGACTATGTTTGACCCAGCAACACAGAGGAAGAAGAGGTGACCTTATAGCAATGAGGGGCAAGCATGTGAATACTGCTGGATATTCCTTCCTCAAAGTCTACGTGGGAACAGGGGATGAAGACGCTCACTTTTCTGCAATACACCATGGTCAGGCTGTGGTCTTCATGACACAATTCAACCTTGCCTTTGTGTGTTGAACAGAGCTGGTCATCCTCAGAAGTAACAGAATACAGCAATAAGTTCAGGAAGGCTTTTAGTCCTAGAATAGTGTAAGGACTAAATGTCAGAAAACAGGGGAATTGTAGGAGTTTGGGGACCTTAGCATGGGTCCCCCCTCAACCTGCTCCCCTGTGGTATAAACAGTAAAGCCCATGATACCAAAAGGCCTTGAGTGCTCGTCTCTGGGGCAGGTGGAGCCAGTGATAGGTGCCCCGAGAGGACGATGCTGGGGAAAGAAGACAGTATATAATGCAGTTGGAGAAAGAGGACAATGGCTCACGCAGTCAGACTTGAAGGATGCAAGGGATGTCACAGCAGAGTGTCCACAGGCATCCTAAGATGTTTCCCACATTGTTTTAGGAAGAATATTGACAAAAGGTAGTGATGGGAGGGTTATTTCAAGGATGCTATTTTCATGTCTCCAAGTAAACTTTAGATTCTTAAGAACTTTGACTTCTAATGCTTCTAAAGACCATATACCCCATGCCCATATGCATATTCCGTTAGAAAATAAATGTAGAAGCTGGGCGCAGTGGCTCACGCCTGTAATCCCAGCACTTTGGGAAGCCGAGGCGGGTGGATCACGAGATCAGGAGATCGAGACCATCCTAGTCAACATGGTGAAACTCTGTCTCTACTAAAAATACAGAAAATTAGCTGGGCATGGTGGCGCAAGCCTGTAATCCCAGCTACTCAGGAGGCTGAGGCAGGAGAATTGCCTGAACACAGGAGGCAGAGGTTGCGGTGAGCCGAGATTGCGCCATTGCACTCCAGCCTGGGTAACAAGACCGAAACTCCGTCTCAAAAAAAAAAAAAGAAAAGAAATGTAGATTCTTTGGTGAATTTGAAGACATGCTCATGGATTGGTGCGGCGTGATCTCAGCATACACGTGCAGCATGCTGACGAGGAGCTTCTTGGATCTTGTTTCTTTAGATGGACTTGGATTAAAGTGGTGTTTAATCTCTGTGCTGGAAGTGGGAGCAACCATGCGATGGGCAGCTTAATTTGAGTGCCATCCTGGCTTTCTCCAGGCTGCTGCGTTTGCTGTGAGAGGGAGGAGGAGGAGGAGTTTCTGGGCAATGGCCATATCTGTTCTGGTGACTGACCAATGTCAGGGGTCCCATTGGTGGAGTTCCAGGATGAGAATGCATCCTTGGGGATGGCACTTAGAAAAATTGGGACTAAGCCTCAGCCGGGGAATTGCGGGCCAGGGTGGAGCTCCCTTGTATCAAAGAGTTAGGGCCAAGGGCCATGCAGGTGGGCCTGCAGAAGGTGGGTGGTGATATGGCCTTTCCAGTGATAACAAACATGTGGCATTGTTTTCTTGGGGCTGTTGGGGTTGCATGGAGCAGATTCTCATTCAAGCTCACCATCTTAAGGGAAGAATGCTTATGAATACTCGTGGGTCTGTGGGGTCTGTGGAGCCTGGGGAACCTGAGGCTGGTGTGGGTGTCTGGGGCCCTCTAGTGGTAGTGGTGTATCCTCAGCTCAGCGGCACTCACCGTCCCTATTTCTCTCTGTCCATTTCTCTCCTCACTGAGGTACTTCCTGTCTTTCCTAGATTTTTTCTCTAAGTTTGACCATTCACCACCTTAGAGGCTCTATTCTATTCTATGACCTCTCGCTGCACTTTGTTTCAAATCTAAATTTTCTTGATTATTTTTCTTAATTTACAGTTCCAAGATTAGACCTATTGGGAGCATTCTGTGTTCCTCCTCAGCCCCTGGTGGCCCCTGTGGTCAGGTGGTCTGGTCTCCCTTTTGCGTGAAGAGCTGTGGCAGGGCAGTGAGGTTTTGTGGAGCACAGGGGCATCTGGCACTGTGCATGAGGTTGTGAGGTAAGAGAGAGCTCTTAAATCTGCCAGCCTTGGTGATCTTAGGAACTAGAGTGCTGGGGAACCCTGTGCTGGCAGGCCTGGAGCCTCTTATTTCTTTGACATTTGCATGATATCTTGTAGTACTTGGTTTCTTCACTTCTATATGAACGAATTCAATTTAGATGCTTAGAAAATAAACGGCCCCTGGACCTGCAGGAGATAAGTAGTGGTGTTCTGTAGCCTCAGACATTTCTTGGTTATACTTTTAGCCACAGAGAAGAAAAAAATAGTGCTATTTGATTTGTTTTGCCTAGGCTTAGAGGGACCTAATATGTGTCATTCGTTGAACAGCGGGAAATAGCAGATATTTCTAGGGTTTTTGCCCGACACTGTCCAGGAGACAGTGCGCATGGTCCCCTTGGCTCTTTCTGAACACTGACCAGAGGTCTGTCATTGCAGGCTGGGAGTCCTACGTCAGCATCAGCTCCGGCTCCGGTGTCTACCTTCTCTCGCACTTCTATCACGCCGTCCAGCCAGGACATCTGCAGGTAACACTCTGCTTCAGATGCTGCCGTGATCAGTGTGCAACTAGAAATAAGCATTAGTGTCTGCAGGTTCTTGAATTTCCATTTGCTTATTCAGTCTGCCTTTGGTCTAAACAGTTCACCCAGTTTTATGTGTGGTTTGCGCACCAAGTTGCCCATGCAAATTTCATTTCTTCACTATGATGTCTATTCTCTTTTAAAATTGTTTTTACTTTCTGTGCTTTTATCCCACTGTTCTGCATGCAGTTCCAGTGCAGTGTTTTCTGAGTGTTGTCACCACAGTTCCATGCAGTCTGCTGTTGTCTTGAAAGCTCCTCACTGCCAGAGTTCTCTGACACAAGGGCTCACTGTGACAGTTATCTGTAAGGACACATTACAGGCGTCAAAGAGAAATTCCTTTGGTTCAGAATGGGTCCAGGCCTTGAGGCCTGCTAAGAATACCAAAGCCAGAAGAACACTAAAGTTCTCAAGATCCCTCAGTGATGTGGGTGAGAAGGCGCAGGATACTTCGGAAAGTTTTGCTTATGTGGAAAGAACTTGTTCGGAAGGAAAATTAATATTCCCTCAAGATTCGTGTCTCAGAACCAGCAGGTACCTTCATAAAGAAAAAAGAACCCTGAACTACAAACCTCTTGGCAATTCCAAACATTCTTGTGTTTCATGCCTTTCTGCCAGTCACTCAGCTGCCTCAGAGGTGGAAGCTGGCCAGGGGGGCAGGCCTGGCCTGCTGCTGGAAGAGAAGGCAGATGGCGAGGCCACATCCCGAAGCCAGCGACTGCTCCGGTACCTGTTCTCACTCTCTCATGGCTCGAGCACCAGCAGCCTGCACAGGTTCCACGAGCTGGAGAGCTGCACCGCTCGCTTGCACACTGCCAAGTCTTCCAGTGGGCTGGCAGGGAGCACGGGCTTCTGCTCTGACGACATGGGAGATGACGACGTCTTTGAGGACAGCACATCTGCAAAATTGAAGAGTAGGGTTCTGCGGGCTCCCCTCTGCTCCACAGAAAAGGACAGTGACCTGGATTGTCCTTCTCCCCTCTCTGAAAAATTAGCCCCCATATCTCCCGTGTCCACATCAGGGGATGCCTGCAGGTTGGTTTGCCAGGAAGTGCCATTCTAGCCATCTCTGCTCACATCAGGAGCCTCACCTTGCTTTAATATGTGAAGTTTCAGGAAAATGAAGTAATAGGAAGTTGTAACCAGTTATGGGTTAATCATTTTCTCCAGAAGAATGGAGTATCAATATCATTTGAAAAACTTAATTTTTATGACATGGGTCCCAAGATAGTTTCACAAATGATAAAAGAGGAAGAAGCTGGCCGGGCGTGGTGGCTCACGCCTGTAATCCCAGCACTTTGGGAGGCTGAGGCGGGTGGATCACCTAAGATCAGGAGTTCAAGACCAGCCTGGCCAACATGGCGAAACCCCGTCTCTACTAAAAATACAAAAATTAGCTGGGCATGGTGGCGCACACCTGTAGTCCCTGCTACTTGGGAGGCTGAGGCAGGAGAATTGCCTGAACCCAGAAGGCGGAGGTTGTAGTGAGCCAAGATTGCGCCATTGCACTTCAGCCTGGGTGACAAGAGTGAAACTCTCTTGCCAAAAAAAAAAAAAGGAAGAAGCTACACATATTAAAGGCCAAGCTGACTCTTCTCAACTAAAAATAAGTAGACTTTACATAAAGAAACTGGAAGAAAGAAATTAGTAGCTCCAGCTTTCCAGCCTGATGGTCCAGATTTTAAGCATTGTTGCATCTCCCAGCCTCTTTTTTAACCCTTGCTCCCCATCTACCCCTAAAAGGTGTGTGGGGACTGGCTGTTCTCCAGTAGCTCCTTCCTTCCAGTAGCTGCTTCCTTCCTTTTAACTGGAGTGTAGCCACCTATGTCCCGCCCTAACTCCGTTTCCCGCCTTTATCTTCCCTTATGCAGTATCCTTTTCTGGCCTCCAGAATTCACTTTTTGTGACTCTTGTGCCTTCTTACTTCTGACCATTCCCCGGTCTCCTCTCCTTAGTGCCAGCTGTTGCCATTTCTAACAGTTGTATCAGAGACCCCCCTCACTAAAACACAGATAGCCTGAGACCCTGGCTCCTTCCAGGACAGGTGCCCCAGCCTGTTCGCTAGCTGCTGGAAAAGACCCTTCTGTTTCTTAAAAGCCTGTTAAGTTCCTTCAGGCCAATAGCTATATCTTGCTGCATACTTCCTTGGAAATAATGAGTGCTTTCAAATTAATTCTCACTTACTGCTATTAGTGGTCCCAAGAAAAAGAGATGAAATTGCAGCATCTTGTTATGGTGAGTTTTTTAGGTCTAGGAGAGGTACTGTGATCTTTGTTTACTTCCTGAGAGAGAACAGAAATATATAGTTGTGGGGTATGAAGGTAAAGTAAGTGATTATAGCTAAAAAGCAGATGTCATCATTTAAAGTCACTGTGGTATTTTTGAAAGTTGGAATGCTGGCTTTGTTTTATATAGAAATTTTCCGTCTAATTATTTTACCATCTTATGTTCTGGAAAATGATTACGTGTTGCTTTAAATTCACCTTTCAAGGAAGTTTCATGTCTTACCAAAAAATGACCACTTTGTCATTTCTTACGTCATTTTTTCCCTTTCGTTGCCAAATGCCCTCCAGACTTTCCATGTTGGTGCAGTAAGCTAGAAATTTTTAGTTTGTAGTGATTGTTTTCATTTGTGTTTGTATGTTTTTGTGCCTATAGTCATTTCTGTCATGTTCGTTTCTGAAAGTTTTCTTTGGGGGAATTGACCTTCCACTGAAGTGTCAGCTCCCCTGTCATGGGGCTCTCCTTGGAATGACGGGTTTTCCTTCCACCATAGGATCTGCCACTGTGAAGGAGACGACGAGAGTCCCCTCATTACCCCCTGCCGCTGCACAGGAAGCCTCCACTTCGTGCACCAGGCCTGCCTGCAGCAGTGGATCAAGAGCTCCGACACGCGCTGCTGCGAGCTCTGCAAGTACGAGTTTGTCATGGAGACCAAGCTGAAGCCGCTGAGAAAAGTATGTGGGAGGAAGGGATGTTCCCAGAAGTGCTTCACCCTTCCTGAAACCAGTGACTCCCGGAGAGCTGGTGTCACAGATCATGGGGTCATAGCTTGCCTGCATTCATTACCTTAAAAAGCTGGGGCTGGTGCTTACGTTTGCATTGTAGAGATTGTTGTTTCTGGTGCTCATTTTCAAGTCCCTCCCCTCAGGAAGAAGCTCTTTCTGACCATTCATAATCTTCTTTTCCCTTCAAACTGAGACTGCTTGCTTGTCAGTGTCAGTCATCTGGCCTTTGACCACAGACTGTTTGTGACGTATCTTAGCACCTAACTTTATACATATTAACTGTTGACGTCCTGCTGCTTTGATTAGGACTGTCTGTTGGAGATCAGTATCTCTCCACAGCACACAGTAAATTTATTTGTATAAACCTATGATAAGGATTTGGTGGATGGGAGTGTGAGTAGGTGGATGGGGAAAGGAAAGGAAGCACAGACGTTGCGTGATGTGCAGCTGTCTTCAGAAAGGACCCACAGATATTTCATGACGTGCAGCTGTCTGGAGGCCCATGTCACTGCTGCCTCCGAGAGGAACTGTGTCCGCAGCCCTGCTCTCCAGTTTAAATGTTGACTGTTTCATACGTCTTTTTTGCCCAGCACAGCAGGTTTTGTCTGGAAGAATAAAAGACTGTTCTTATCTCAAAACGTTATATATAAATTGTAAGAGAAGTCACATAATCATATACTAGCTAATTAAGTCTTAAATGATGTGCTGGTAGGGCCTATCAGTCATTCAGAAAAGGAAATGCTCATTATGGGCTAGAGGGCTGGGGAAGTGGAGCCGTGGTAGCCTCATAGGGTGTTTGAGTTTTAGAGTGGTTCTTGAAAGATCATTAGGATTTGAAGGCAGAGTGAAAGGAGTTTAGAGAGGTCAAGCTGTCTATGAAGTAAAGTATACCCTAGAAAGGTGAGAGCGAGCATTAACAGCGTGGCAAGCTACATGTGTTTGTAGGAAGTAGCAGGGAGCATGGGGCGCTGGGGTGCTGACTGTGTGTTACAGGTAGGAAGACCAGGGAACTTGCTAGTATATAAAATTCTAGCAGAAAACAACCAGATGTTAGCGAAGTCTTACACAAAGTGCTTAAAAAAATGTTTTGCCCCAGTAGAAGCCTTGTAATTTATTGGGTGCCTACTCTATGCTAATCTCTCACTATAGGAAGTCCTTGAGGCTCTGTTTACAACTTACCTTGCATAGACCCATCTGGAAAGAGGCTGTGACTAGGATTGGCAAAGGATATGTGCAGAGTGTTTATACATTGTTCTTTCTCTCTACCTTTATGTGTTTTCTCCTGATTCGGAAACCAGTAAATGAAAAAGTCTGGCTATTTGGAGTAAATTAATGAGCTCCTAAAGGAGATGAGACTGGCAGAGTCTGCTTGTACTCGGAACTCTTAGCGTCGATTTCGAGCTGTTGCTGCCAAAGTAGCGAGGACCAACGAGTGAGCTTCTTCTGCCTTTCACCTTCATGATGTAGTGTGACCCATCTGCTAGTGTGCTGTGGCATCATCAACCCTCTTCTTCCGCTCCTCCATGCCAGTCAACACATCAGGGAAACTTAAAATGTAGCACCTGGGTCCTGGACCAACATACTGTTTTCATTAGGACTGAAATCATAGAATTCTTTATCAGGCCATTTTATGTCTGCTTGCAAGAATTAGCAGACAAGGGGATTTTTGATGATAGTTCAGTTTCATCTCGATCCTGGCTTCTTTTCATTGGATAGAAAGTTGGCTGTACCTGGTACCTGGTTAAAGGAGAACAACTTTGGGTATTTGAGGAAATGCATCTAGTTTGGGAAGGGAGAAGGGGCAAAAAGCCAGTCTCACCTATAATGCTCTCACCTGACCAAAGCCCCTCCCCAAGAAGCCTGAGCCTCACATTCCGTGTTGTCTTTCCAGTGGGAGAAGTTGCAGATGACGGCCAGCGAGCGCAGGAAGATTATGTGCTCAGTGACATTCCACGTCATCGCCATCACATGTGTGGTCTGGTCCTTGTATGTGCTTATTGACCGTACTGCCGAGGAGATCAAGCAGGGGCAGGCAACAGGTGAGTTCTCAGGCTGAAGAGCAAGCTCAGCACCAGAGGCGAGGATAGCTCACAGTAGTCCTGGGGTCAGAGGATTTTCCAGCCAGGCCAAAAAAGTTTGGGTTTCTAGAGGAGGGACAGCAGTTAAGGGGCACCAGGCCTCCTTTTTGGCATTTCTTTTGCTGTGGTGATAGTTGTTGAAACTCAGTCAGAGAGTTCATATTCTGGAGCATGAGAATCTCCATAAACTGTGTTCTGGAAAAGCAGGAAGTAGCTGGACACTGTCTTCCACTCTTTAAGCCACATTTGGTGAGCTGTGAATCCATTGGTGAGTGGCATAGTCCTGTAGTCCCAGATACTTAAAAGGCTGAGGCAAGGAGGATTGCTGGGGCTCAGCAATTGAGGGCTATAGTGTGCCATGATCACACCTGTGTGCCACTGCACTCTAGCCTGGGCAACATAGCAAAACTCCATCTCTTAAAAAAAAAAAAAAAAAAAAAAATAAGAATGTGGTGGTGAGGAGTGGTTTGACAGTATGTTTTTTTTAATTCAGGTCTTAAATAAAATCTAATAGGCTGAGTTTTTCCCTTCCAGGAATCCTGGAATGGCCCTTTTGGACTAAATTGGTAGTTGTGGCCATTGGCTTCACTGGAGGACTTCTTTTTATGTATGTTCAGTGTAAAGTATACGTGCAATTGTGGAAGAGACTCAAGGCCTATAATAGAGTGATCTATGTTCAAAACTGTCCAGAAACAAGCAAAAAGAATATTTTTGAAAAATCTGCACTAACAGAGCCCAACTTTGAAAATAAAGATGGACGTGGAATCTGTCATTCCGACACAAACTCTTGTTGCACAGAGCCTGAAGACACTGGACCAGAAATCATTCATGTCTGATTGTGTGCGGGTTGTCATTTTCCTGGACATCCATGAAGAGCCGAAGGAAATTGTTTACTGCCAATTTGTGTACCTTTCTTATGTCCCTTAATAGCATAGACTGGGCAGGTGACTATTTATAGTGGCTTCTCTTTTTCTAAATCCTCCTTAGTTTCCTAGAAAGCCCTCTTGTGGGCTGGGCATGCCTGGGTCCTGCCTCTGCCAGGCAGCTCTGTGGGAAGGGAAGGTGGAAGGCCCCATGATGACACGATGGGGAGCCAGCGGAGTTCCTGCTCATGGTATTGCGCAGAATGAGAGAATAAAATGCCAATTCAAGGGAAGAGCAGGAGCAGGGGCACCCAGGCCCTGATATGCAGTGCCTCCAGCTTACATTGGTCCCCACCCTGGAACAGAGCTTGGGGAATGTCTAGCCATGCTGAAAGGATTCCCTCCATACCACGGAGAGCCCCAGGAGGCGGTACTGAAACAGGCCCCCAAACACAGACTCCGGCCCACCCTCTGCCAGTGCTGCCTCCTCCATGCTCTTGAGCAGATGGGGCCGTGGTGCTCTGTGGTGGCACATGATTCACTGAGCAAACAGCACTTTACAGAAGAGAATCTTTATTTTGTAATATGTGTGTCCAGTGGGATTGACACTCAAAAAAAAAGTCTCACTTGTAAATCTTCCCTTCCTTACCTTTGTTATCTCCTTTACATCATGAGAGATCAAAAACCCACTTTGCCTTATATATGCTAAGAAGCATGGCATTCGTCCTGTTCATAAAACAGACTCATGACTTTAAGACAGGACAAACAGGCCGGATGCTTTTTTATCACAGATCTCATGGAAATTAATGAATTCTTAATGGCAGTTAAAGCATGGTTTCTGTGCTTTTGAGCCTGTTTTATGACAAGGTGTTATTTCATAGACCTGACCCGTACATTTGTTTTTGTCAACACTGAAAAAGAAGAGTTTTTGAGATCTAAATGGAAGGAAAGGAAGTGAGTAATACAACAAAACTGAATATTTAAAAAATACTGCTTTATGGTTAAATCTCTCCAGTTGGTGCTGGCTTCACATTGAAAGAGCAGCCATGTGCCACCCAGGCTGGGGTGTGTGCACTGCAGGTTCTCCCATGCACACAAGATGGGCACTGGCTCACTGTGAGGCTTCTGCTCATGGAGGTTCTGTGGAGTCACTGCCAGGGCCATGAGGCAGGCAGGCTGGCTCTGGGACGAGGATCAGGTGTGAGCACACTGCCAGGGTCTGCTGTGCCACTGCTCCCCGGCCATACACCCGCCCAGCTGTCGCCTTAACCAGACTGAACAGGATCCTTTGGGACCCTTGGTCCCACTTTCGGTCCATTCTGTCATCAGGGATTACTACCTGTACCATTTTCATAAAACCAAATCACTACCATCAGATGGCCTTGTCTCTAAAAAGTCTGCTTAAAATTCTGTTTTTCAAACCCAGTTTCCTAGTGCCAGGCAAATAGTTACCTCCGGGAAAGTTGCCGGGGAGCCTGAAACACAATATAAGTAATCCGGATGCTTTCTCTCCAGGATACTCTCTCACCCAGCCTGCAGGGAGGAGGTGGGAGATGCTGGGGGTCCTGCCTCAGTCTGGGCCTTAGGCACTTCGTTTGCCCTGCACTTTGTTGCTACTAAGGGGATGAAGCAAAAACAAGATGATTTATTTGCCTTTCAGAGTGGAAGTCCTAGAGTTTGTTTTGAAGGCCAGAAGGCTGAAGGATCTCTGAGCTACGGTGTGGGCTTAATGGCAGTAGGCTTTGCCCTCCTGTCTCCTTCAAGCCGGTGTCTGATTCCTTGGCAACACAGGTCTTAGTCTGTGGAGTGGATCTGCTGTGGCCCTCCTCTGGCTAGGCAGGCACTGTCTAGCCATAGCCAGCTCCCGAAAACAGGTCAGCCTCCCCTCTCTGTCTCCCAGGTCACATCCAGCCCGTGCCTGTGTTAACTGTACCCCGAAGTGCAATTACCCATACCGCTTCTCAGCCTGGGGGCCCCAGGCAACTACAGACTGTCCACTCAGGAGAGCTGAATCCCAGGTCAGCCCTGCCAGTGTCCCTAAGGAACTGCTCAGGCAAGGCCCCTGATTTTGTATACTCATTCCTGCCACCCTCCAACAGTACCAGATTAGATTTTCTAAGTGTGAATCCCTACTTCATATATGGAATCCCTTATGCTGAACTTGAAAAGCACCAAGACTTCCTGTAGACAGGAGAGTGCTTAGGTAGGGACAGCCCCTGGGCAGCCCACCCAGTGTGGCTGGCACCCCACTATGGCAAAGGTGCCTTTATAACTGAGCCCTGTATCCCTCCCATGCCCAACCAGATTCTCATGGGAAGCCCTCTCCCTTTTCTGCCTAATACCGTCTCATCGTCTCTGGCCTCACTGTGGACAATCTGCACACATTCTTATTTCCCCTCCTAGCAGGACACAGAGCTACCCTCTTGTCTTTTTTCCTTGAAGGTTCTGGTTCTAGTTCAGCTCCTGATTCATCAGACCCTCCTAGCCCCCTGCATCTAGCAGTGAAGCACGAAGCCTGGCAGGGGTATGGTACTCCCATCTGGTGTGGGCACCAGCTCTGCCAGTGCTCCTGTAGCCTGGGTAAACTTGCTCCCTTAATTCTTTTGGGGGCTGTGTTTTCCCCAGCATCTCCCTGCTTCATGCCCCCTATTTTGCACCCGGCTTTAGTGAAAGGATAGCATTTGGTTGACCCATATAGAAGCCCAGAATGAGGTCTCAGGGCCAAGGAAGGGGAAGAGGCAAGTGGTCTGGGGCATCACCAGCCAGCCCTCTCTGATTTGGCCTCTATTCCCCATAAGTCACAGTACCACATGCAGGCTTTTGGCCTCAGCAATTTGGTTTTTGTGCCCAAGTTTATTGTAAGAATTTCCGGAAAACCCTATAAAGGTATCTTCCTACTCTAGGCCTCTAATGTTTCTCCCCATTTTGCTTCAGTCCACTCTTCAATCATGTAGGCCTAGTTTTCAAACCTGCACATGTGTCCTACCTGGCCATAGGCATGCCGGCCTCGGGCAGCTGGGCCAGTTTGGGAGCCTCAGTTGATGCCTGCACGATCCGGGGCTGCCTTTGCATCCCTGTTGTGGGCTACAGGGCTGGAGAAGGGCTGGGACCAACCTGGTGAGATCCATGAGGCTGTGGATGTGGCTGGAGGCAAATACACATTTAAAGTACTTTGCCTTTTGAAGTGCTTTCCCTTTTGAATCTGGCTTGAAACATGCAGCTTCCACCTCTAGCCCAAGGAAAGACCAAAACATAGGGAAATAAAAGCATTTCTCTTTGTCTTAGAAAGTAATTGTTGAAGTTGTGCAGTTGATCAATGCAGTTAGATACAATGTTTATGGAAATTGATCGTTAAACCAAATTTATACTGGCTTGTGTGGTGTAGTTTCTAAAAGGCACTTCATATTTCAAATTTTTCTTAGAAAGTTTCTAGTAATCTAAATGTCTAGTTTTGTATTCTTTTGTGTATGTTCACTGTTTCTCAGTATTACCACTTGAATAATTCTCTGTAAAGGGGGGTTTGTGCTATACACTGGGATGTCTAATTGCAGCAATAAAGGCTTTCTTTAAAAAGGAGTTTCACTATGAGAGTGTTTCCCTGCAGGGAAGCCTGGGACGCTGGCGGGCACTCCAGTTCAGCGTTGTCGGGCTTGCACATCAGGAAAGAACATGGCTCCTGGAGGTGTGTGTTTTCCTCAGCCTCCCTCAGACACAGGTGTGTCGGCAGTGGGCCGGCGGTGTCTGGATGAGTTTGTGGGATGGGAGTGAAAACAGGGATTTGTCACAGGTGTGCTTGCTTCAAACACCCAGACCCTGCCTGGGCTCACCGCCCTGAGGGAAGGCATACTTGAGTCTGTGTTGCCACATGACTGCAGAGCACTTGATTATGAATCAGCCTTATCCATGGAAACTTCCTCCTGACCCACAGCCCAGCTGTGAAAGCACCAGGGAGACCAGTGACAGCTCTGCCAGGCTGCATCCCCTGGCTCTGGCAAGGCCTGAGAGGGAAGGCAGTGCCATGATGCTTAGACACCAAACCACCTGCAGGGCTGGGAGTGCTAAGGGCAGATTGCAGCTTTTCTGCCATATGCATGACCAGGGTCGGGTTGCACAGGTGAAGGGAGGGAAGCCAGGCTTTCCCGGATGAGCTGCTGCCTTGGGGGTAATCCACAGAATTCTTCCACTCTGGGCTGCTGGCCGATTTGGGAGCTAAGCACAAGGCTGCTTTGCAGAGCCATGGTCATACCTGTGTCCCCAGGAGTGGAGGCCTGTGGCTCCAGGTGGGGGACAAGTCTGCAGAGCTGCTGAGCCTGTGTAGGAAGGTCTGTGCTTGTGGGCAAGAGTAGGCAGGGATGGCCCTGAGCACCATGCTGAGGAGGGTAGAACTGGAAGAAGAACCCTCCCCTGTAAGAAGGTGAGGGCAATGGCTTCCCTATGCTTTTTGAGAATTTTGGGAGTTTTTCTGAAGGGACACCAGAAAGGGTCTGGGTGTGGGTAGGCTTGAGGGGATGGCACCAGCCATACTGATGGGGTACTGGGCTGCCTACAACTTGCCAACACCAGGGACTCTTCGTGGTCTATGTTGGGGTAGCAAACTGCTCAAAGGGAGCTGTTTTTGTAAATAAACTTCATTAGCAAGCAACCATATGCATTCACTTACATATTATCTATGGCTGATTCACTGCTACAGAGGGCAAGGTTGAAATAGGACAGATTGTATTGCCTACAAAGCCTGTAATATTTACCGTGTGCCCCTTTATAGAAAAAGCTTGCAAAGTCTTTGTCAAGGTGAAGGGTGCTTGTAGAGTTGTTGGTGCATAGCCTGTGTGACACGTCTTGATAACGGAGGCGTTGAGTCACTCTCCAGGGACTTGGAAGAGCCACCATCATCTGTAGTCCTGGCACATCTCTGAGTTGCTTGAAAAACCCAAGAGGCAACTGCTTACCACCTGGAGCATCAGGCTGGTGGGAGGCAGATGATCCCCAGGAGTCACCTCGAGCTCAATCAGATGACCAGGGAATATGGCTGGCTTTTCTTTGTAAAGAAGGAGTGTCTGATTAAGCATTAAGAAGAGCTTCTGTAAGATAAAATCAGTACAGCAGAGGGAAAGGCATATGACAATCAAAGCTGTCAGCGTGGTGATAACAAAAGAGATCGAAAATCAAACCTGGTTCTTTTCCCAGGGAAAAGCCCCTCAGCAGGAACAGTCTAGGGCAGAGGCTGTTACAAGGGCCTGCTCTGGAGCCATAGCCATGCAGTTGGAGGCATCACACTCTCATAAGGTAAATACATGAGAAACAGCTTGCTTTTTTCATCTAACAACCAGTTTGTTATTTTCTATATACCAAGTACACAGGCATCGACCTTATTCTGACTTGTGCAGGATTACTTTAAATCCTCAAGGATATAGATTTTTAGGTTGTTTACTAATTTTTGGTGTTAGAAAGACTGCAGTCCACATCCATGACATTTATCTCTGTACACTTAGGGGTGTGTGAGGAAGGGAAGGGCACTTCTGAAGATGCATTTCTAGAAGTAGAAAAAAGATAGATGCATTTGAATTTCTAAGTTCCAAAACTGACCTCCAAAATGATTCACTTACCTTCCTACAGTGAGAATATGAACCTTTCCTGAGCCACATCACGTGTTATTTTTTAAATTGTTCCTAAAATGACTGTTACTCCTTTGTATGTCACTGAAATATTACTTTCCATTTCTCAGATAAATGAGATTGAGCATTGTTAGTTTACTGCCTATTTCTGCTTCTGTGAATTTCCATGCCTTGGCATTTCTCTTGGCTCTTTTTAGCATTTTTACATTGAATCATAGGTGTTTTCTTCCTGATATGGGGACATTAACTGTTTTTATGTAAGTGACACTTATTTGCAATTTATGTTTATTTTCTTTTTTAAAATTTCATTTTTTAGAGCAATTTTAGGTTCACAGCAAAATTGGGAAGAAAGTGAGGCAGGAGAATAGGATCAGGAGGCAGGTAACCTAAGGGCTTCCTACAACTAAATCAAAGAGAAAAACCCCAATTTTCCACACCAAGTAAAAAACTTCCTAACCTCACTTCATCCTCTTCATTTGCATAGGGTGTACACCAAGTAACTAACTTCACTTTAGCCTCTTAGTTTACATAGGGTGTACACCAAATAACCAATGGAAACCTCTAGAGGATATTTAAACCCCAGAAAAATCTGTAACCAGGCCATTGAGCCACTTGCTTAGGCCTGCTCCCACCCTGCGGAGTGTACTTTCGTTTTCAATAAATCTCTGCTTTTGTTGCTTCCATTCTTTCCTTGCTTTGTGCATTTGTCCAATTTTTGGTTCAAAATGCTGTACACCCTCCACTGGTAACAAAAGGATAGAGATTTCCCATTTACCCCTGTCCCTACACATACACAGCGCTCCCCCCATTATCAATACCCACCACAGTGGTGCGTTTATTACAATCCATGAGCCTACACTGACTCATCCTCATCACTCAAAGTCCATAGTTCAAGGTTCAATCTTGGTGTTGTACATTTTGTGGATCTGGACATGTATCCAACATTATATAGTACCACACGGAGTAGTGTTACTGCCCTAAAATTCCTCTGTGCCCTGCCTACTCATCCCTCCCACTGTCCTAGCCCCTGGCAATCTTTTTACTGTCTCCACAGTTTTGCCTTTTCTGCAATGTAGTATCTTTGGAATCTTATAACAGCCTTTCAGATTGACTTCTTTTACTTAGTGATACAGTTTTTCCTGGGTCTTTTCATGACTTGATAGCTCATTTCTTTTTAGCACTGAATAATATTTCCATTGTCTGGATATACCAGTTTATTTACTGCCTACTGAAGGGCATCTTTGGTTGCTTCCAAGTTTTAGCAATTATGAACAAAGCTGCTCCACATGAGGGTTTTTGTGTGGACATCAGTAAATACCAAAGAGTGTGATTGCTGGATTGTGTGGTAAAAGCATTTAGTTTAGTAAGCAATTGCCAAGCTGTCTCCCTAATTGGCTGTACCATTTTGTATTCTCTCCAGTAATTAATGAAGAGTTCCTGTTGCTCCACATCCTCCTCCTTATTTGGCGCTGTCATTGTTCTCAATTTTGGCCATTCTAATATACTGGTATCTTGTTATTGTTCTAATTTGCATTTCCCTGATGGCATATAATGTGCAGCTGCTTTCACATGCTTACTTGCCATTTGTATATCTTCTTTTGTTTGTTAAAGCCTTTGTCCCATTTTTCAATCAGATTGTTTCCTTACTGTTAAGTTTAAGAAGGCTTTGTACATTTTAAGTAACAATCCTTTATCAGATTTGTCTTTGCAAATATTTCCTCCATCTCCTAATGTGGTCTTTTGCAAAGCAGAAGGTTTTAATTTTAATTAAGTCCAACTTAGCAATTCTTTCTTTCATGGACCATACCTTTGGCGTTATATCTAAAAAGTCATAGCCGTACCTAGGTCATTTAGGTTTTATCCTGCGTTGTTTTCTGGGAGTTTTATAGCTTTGAATTTTACACTCAGGTCTGTAATCCATTTTGAGTTAATTTTTGTGAAGAGCATAATTGTATGTAGATTCATGCTTCTTTGTTTTTGCATGTGGATGTCCAGTTGTTCCAGCACCATTTGTTGAAAAGACAATTTTACTCCATTGTATTGTCTGTACTACTTTGTCAAAGATCAGTTGACTGTATTTATGAAGTTCTATTTCTAGGCTCTCTGTTCTGTTTCATTGATCTATTTGTCTGTTCTTTCACCAATACAGTACTATCTTGATTACTGTAGCTTTATAGGAGTTCGGTAGTATCCATTCTCCAAATTTGTTTTTTCCTACTATATTGTTGTGTTAGCTATTCTGGGCCTTTTTCTTCCCTATCTAAACTTTAGAGTAAGCTTGTCAACATCCACAAAATAACTTGCTGAGATTTTGATTAGGATTGCATTAAATCTATAGGTCAAGTTTTGAAGAACTGACATCTTGACAATATTGAGTCTTTCTGGGGAATATTTACTTATGTCTATTTATTTAGTTCCTCTTTGATTTCTGTCATCAGGGTTGCAGTTTTCCTCATAAAAATCTTTTATGCATTTTATTAGATTTAAACCTAAGTATGTAGTTTTGGGGCGTTAATGTAAACAGTATTTTGTTTTTAATTTCAGTTTGCACTTGCTCATTATTGGTGTATAAAAGTGATTGACTTTTGTATATTAACCTTTTATCCTACAACCTTGCTGTAACCACTTATTAGTTCCTAGATGAGCATGTCATCTGCTAACAAAGACAGTTTTATTTTTTCCTTCCCATTACATATGCTTTATCTCTTTTTCTTATCTTACTGCATTAGGTAGGATTTTATGGTTTTTCAACATTTTATCACAAAAATTTTTAAACATAAAAAAATTTAATTGTATAGTAAGAATATATATGAACCCTAGAATCTACAATTAACATTTTTTCTTTGTATGCTTTACCACAGATTTCCATCTATTAATCACTCCATTCATCCATCATCTTATGTTTTTATGCATTGCAGAGTCAACTGTAGCCATAATTCAACTTCACCACAAAAGTTTCTGTCTGTATATCATTCACTAGAATTCAGTATTTGCTTATGGTTCTTTTTGGTTTCGGGGTAGTATTTACATACAGTGAAATGCATACATCTTAAGTGTACCACTTGATGACTTTTGATAAATGTTATCTATCTAGGTAACCTAAACCCCTATCCAAATACGGAACATCATCCCAACCTGTTACTTAATGCTGCTTTCTAGTCCACCCCTGTCCCATCGCCACCAAAATCAAACCCCTCTTATTTCTTTCCCACCAGAGACGTAATTGTAAGTCATACAGTATATACTCTTTTGTGTAAGGGTTTTTCAGTCAGCATAATGTTTTTGAAATTTATCCATGCTATTGTATCAGTTATGTTGTTCCTTTTTATTGTTGAATAGTACGCCATTGCATGACTATACCTTTTATTCATCCATTTTCTTATTACTAGATACTTGAACTATTTTCAGGTTTTTGGCTAGTAGGAACTGCTAAGAATATTTTTGTACAGGTGTTTTTGTGGACATATGTTTTTATTTCTTTTAATTACCTGGGAATTGAATTATGTTTCAGAGAGGGTAGGAATTTGTTTAGCTTTATAAGAAACTGTGAGATGTTCTTCCAAAGCCAGAGCACCATTTTACATTCCAACCAATAATGTGTGAAGGTTCAGTTACTTCATATCCTTGCCAACATTTGGTGTTGTCAGTCATTACCTTTTAGACATTCTGGATGTAGATTAGCAGTTGTAGTAGTAGTTTAGATTTATAGTTGTATTTCATTTTTGTTTTGATTTGCATTTTTCTAATGACTAATGATGTTGAGCATCTTTCCATGTACTTATTTGCCATTCACAAGTCCGATCTGTTTCTTTATATCAAGGGCCAGGAACGCCAGCCCACTGACCAAATGTAGCCCATGGCCTATTTTTATAAGACTTGAGCTAGGTTTGTTTTAAGAATGACAATCATTAAAAATTCAGGAAACAATAGATGCTGGCAAGGCTGTGGAGAAATAGGAATGCTTTTACACTGTTGGTGGGAGTGTAAATTAATTAGCCATTGTGGAAGGCAATGTGGTGATTCCTCCAGGATCTGGAAATCAGAAATACTATTTGACCCAGCAATCCCATTACTGGGTATATCCCCAAAGGATTTTAAATCATTCTGCTACATGCACACGTATGTTTATGGCAGCACTATTTACAATAGCGAAGACTTGGAACCAACCCAACTGCCCATCAATGATAGACTAGATAAAGAAAATGTGGCACATATACACCATGGAATACTATGCAGCCATAAAGAGGAATGTCCCTTTGCAGGGACATGGATGAAGCTGGAAGCCATCATTCTCAGCAAACTAACACAGGAACAGAAAACCAAACACTGCATTTACTCCCTCAGAAGTGAAAGTTGAACAGTCAGAACACATGGACACAGGGAGGGGAACATCACACACCAGGGCCTGTTGGGGGGCAAGGGGAAAGAGGAGGGAGAGCATTAGAACAAATACCTATGCATGCAGGGCTTAAAACCTAGATGATGGGTTGATAGGTGCAGCAAACCACCATAGAACATGTATACCTGTGTAACACACCTGCACGTTCTGCACATGTATCTCCAAACTTAAAATTTAAAAAAAAAAGGCAGCAGGGTACAGCCTGAAAAACCTTAAATATTACAATCAGGAGAAGGGCAAAGAAAAAAAAAACCTTACATATCTGACAGAAAAAATTCTGCTTCTATTATGCATTTATAGTGTATATCTTATATATAGCATGTTGCGTATTAATTTTTTTTTTTTTTTAAATACGGGGTTTCACCATGTTGGTCAGGCTGGTCTTGAACTCCTGACCTCAGGTGATCTGCCCGCCTTGGCCTCCAAAGTGCTTGGATTACAGTCATAAGCCACCATACCCAGCCCGGGTATTAATTGTTAAAATGCATTCTGATCATCTCTTTTAGTTCTGAGTTTTTAGTTCATTAACATTTAATGGGCCGGGTGCAATGGCTTATGCCTGTAATCCTAGCACTTTGGGAGGCTGAGGTGGGAGGATCACTTGAGCCCAGGAGTTGGAAACCAGCCTAGGCTGAACATAGGGAGACCTTGTTTCTACAAAAAAAAATTAAAAATTAAAAATTTAAAAAACATTTGATATAATTATTGATAAGACTAGAGCTATGTCTACTATTTTATTGTTTGATTTTTGTTTTTCCTCTTATTTTTGTTTCCCTGTTCCTTTTTCCTGTCTTCATTATTTGTGAATTTTTAGAATTCCATTTTAAGTCCTCTATTGTTTTTTATCTACATTTCTTTAAGTTATTGTTAGTGGTTGCTCTAAGGATTATAATCTACCTCCCTAAATTTTCACGAACTACCTAGAATTAATACTGTACCACATGATACACAATTTAGAAACCATGTAACAGAGTAAATCCCTTTACTGCCCATTGTCTTTTATGCCATCTTCATGTGTATTACATTTACATGCATTATAAATACCACATGACAATATTATAATATTTGCTGTAAATAGCTATATATGTTTTAAAGAAATTAAGAAGGAGAAAAATCTTTTGCATTTTCCAAATATCTTCCACTTCTGGTTTTATTCATTCCTTCCTGAGTTTCCATCTAGCATTTCCCTTCAGCCTGAAGAATTTCCATTAGCATGTTTTGTAATGCAGATCTGCTGGTGACAGATTCTCTTAGTTCTATGTTACCTAAAATTTTTGTTTTCATTCTTAAAGGATATTTTTGCTGGTTACAGAATTCTGTGTTGGTAATTTTTTTTCTTTTAATACTTTAAAAATACTGTTCCATTATTTTTTGGCCCCACACAGTTTCTGATTAAAAATTAGCTGTAGTTCACATTTTTGTTACACTCTGTATGTTATGTTTTGCTGTTTTTGAGATTTTCTGTTTAATTCTGGTTTTGTGCAATTTGATTCTGAAGCATGTAGGTATGGGGTTTTTTTGAATTTTTTTAAAATTTAAGTCCTGGGGTACATGTGCAGAACGTGCAGGTTTGTTACACAGGTATACATGTGCCATGGTGGTTTGCTGCACCCATCAACCTGTCATCTACATTATATATTTCTCCTAAAGCTAACCCTTCCCTAGCCCTGCACCTACCGATAGGCCTTGGTGTGTGATGTTCCCCTCCCTGTGTCCATGTGTTCTCCTTGTTCAACTCCCACCTATGAGTGAAAACATGCGGTGTTTGGTTTTCTGTTCTTGTATTAGGTTGCTGACAATGATGGTTTCCAGCTTCATCCATGTCCCTGCAAAGGACATGAACTCATTCCTTTTTATGGCTGCATAGTATTCCATGGTGTATATACGCCACATTTTCTTTATCCGGTCTATCATTGATGGGCATTTGGGTTGGTTCCAAGTCTTTGCTATTGTGAACAGTGGCACAATAAACATACGTGTGCATGTGTCTTTATAGTAGAGTGATTTATAATCCTTTGGGTACATACCCAATAATGGGATTGCTGGGTCAAATGGTATTTCTAGTTCTAGATCCTTGAGGAATTGCCACACTGCTTTCCACAATCATTGAACTAATTTACACTCCCACCAACAGTGTAAAAGCATTCCTGTTTCTCCACATCCTCTCCAGCATCTGTTGTTTCCTGACTTTTTAATGATCTCCATTCTAACTGGCATGAGATAGCATCTCATTGTGGTTTTGATTTGCATTTCTATAATGACCAGTGATGATGACCATTTTTTCATATGTCTGTTGGCGTATAAATGTCTTCTTTTGAGAAGCGTCTGTTCATATCCTTCACCCATTTTTTAATGGGGTTGATTTTTTTCTCATAAAATTGTTTTTAAGTTCTTTGTAGATTCTGGATATTAGCCCTTTGTCAGATGGATAGATTGCAAAATTTTCCTCCCATTCTGTAGGTTGCCTATTGACCCCGATGATAGTTTCTTTTGCTGTGCAGAAGCTCTTTAGTTTAATTAGATCCCGTTTGTCAATTTTGGCTTTTAGTTTTCTTCTTTGTATTTATTTTGCTTGGGTTTGACTGAGTTTCTTGAAGCTTTAAATGGATATCTTTCACCAAATTTGGGGAAATTTTGGCCTTGGTGTCCTCAGATACTGTCCTGTCTCATTCTCTTTTATCTCCTTTCTCCTTCTAAGACTTCAATTATATGTATGCCAGTTGTTTTGATACTGCCTATAGATCTCTGGGCTCTGTTTATTTATTTTTTTTAACTCTGTATTTCCTATCGATCATTTCTATTGCTCTATCTTCATGTTCACTTTCTCTTTACTCTGTCATCTCTGTTCTGCTATTCGGTTATTTTTTCAGCCCAGTTATTTTTTTCCTCTGGTATTTTTTAGTTCTAGGATTTCCATCTTCTTTTCCTTCTTATGATGCATAATTTATTGTTGAGGTTTCCAATCCTTTCATAAGTTGGAGCATATTTCCTTTAACTCACTGAGCACAAATCTAAAAACTTCACTAAAATAATTGTCTGCTAATTCCAACATCATCATCTTGGGATTGGTCTCTGTTAATTATCTTTTCCTTTGAGACTATGTGACATTTTCCTAATTCTTTGTATGTTGAGTAATTTTGGATTGTGTTCTAGCTATTATTAATGTTATTTTGTAGAGATTCTGAATTCTGAATTCTATTAGATTCCTCGAAAAAGTGTTGTTGATTTTTCTTTTTCTTTTTTCTTTTTTTTTTTTTTTTTGAGATGGAGTCTCACTCTGTCGCCCAGGCTGGAGTGCAGTAGCACAATCTTGGCTCACTGCCACCTTCATCTCCCAGGTTCAAGCAATTCTCCTGCCTTAGCCTCCTGAGTAGCTGGGACTACAGGCATGTACCACCATGACTGGCTAATTTTGTATTTTTAGTAGAGACAGGGTTTCACCATGTTGATCACGCTTGAACTCTTGACCTCAAGTGATCCACCCACCTTGGCCTCCCAAAGTGCTGGGATTACAGAGGTGAGCCACCATGCCCAGCCATGATGTTTTTTTTAATTCAAGCGAGCAATTAACTTAGTTGAACTGAAACTACAAACTATTTGAAAATTCAAATATCACTTTGGTTGTGCTGTGATTTGAATGGATGTGTCCTTCCAAAAATCATATGTTGGAATGTAAACCACAAGGTGATGGCATTAGGAGGTGGGGCCTTTTGGGAAATGATTAATTCATGAGGGTTGTGCTCTCATGAATAGATTGGTGTCCTTAAGAGAATGTTCGCCCTTTTTTGCCCTTCTGCTGTGTGAGGACACAGCATAGAGGGCACCCTCATGGGAGCAGACACCGAGCCCTCCCTTACCAGACACTGAAGCTGCCAGTGCCTCATCTTAGACTTCCAGCCTCCAGAACTGTGAGGAATCAATTTCTGTTCTGTATAAATGACCCTATCTAAAGTATTTTATTATAGCAGCACAAACAGAGTAAGACAGGCTGTTTTATCCTAAATTGGGCTGCTTGCAGTTTGCCCTATGCACATGTGTCTTAGATGTTTAGACAGAATCTATGCACAGAATTTGGGATTCTCCCTCTCCTGTGGTAGCAATGGAGCTGTCCTATTCAGACACCCTACCCCAGGGAACCAGAAGGACCAGCTGCAGAGAACGTACTTGACTGACAATCTTAGCTGCCACAACTTTGGATCCACTGTGGGGTTCATGCCAAGACCATTGCTATCATTTCTGCCAGATGTAAGATTTTTGTAATGGTGACTTTGTTTCAGGACTCTTCATTAGCTGGTGTGAGACTTTTCAGAGATGCTGTAAAAGGGCTTCTGCAGTCTGAAGCCCTTCCAACCCAATCCTTCTCTCTCTCTTTTGCTCATGTCAGACCTGCTTCAACACCCCTGCCTACTCCTATTCATTTCTCTTCTCTCCTTGACCACACAGCCTTGTTGTTCTAAAGGTTGGTATGTTCATTCTCAAAGCAACATGGAGCTGAATGCCTCTACCATGGTATATGCTTATATCACCTGTCCCAAAGATCATTCACAAATGTGGTGGGCAATTCTCCGAGGGATGGCAGGGAGTCTCGGACATTAAGGGGCTGGACCTCAGTCTCTAGTACCCACCCCAATAGTCAGGTCTCCTCAGAAGGCCTGTGGCTTCAGGAATGCATGCATGCCTTCCCCCATGCCACACTGGCCCTGTAGAAGCCTTTACCTAGACACTGAGCTGCTGGTCTGCCACACTGGAAGCACCTTCCAGAGACATGGGAAACCCTGATGACACGGTTCCGAAGCCAGGGGCTGGAGGGCTGGGATTTGGGCATGTGAGCACAGGGAGAGAGTGGGTCACTATGCCCAGGCTCAGAGCTGGCTCTGCTTCTTAGGCCTGGGGAAAGAGAATGCGTTTTAATATGTATTTTATTTTATTTATTATTTGAGAGAGAGTCTGGTTCTGTTGCCAGGCTGGAGTGCAGTGGTGTGACATTGGCTCACTATAACCTCTGTCTCCTGGGTTCAAGCAATTTTCCTGCCTCAGCCTTCTCAGTAGCTGGGATTGCAGGTGCCCACCACCATGCCTGGCTATTTTTTTGTATTTTCAGTAGAGATGGGGTTTCACCATGTTGGCCAGGCTGGTATCAAATTCCTGACCTCAAATGATCTGCCCGCCTCGGACTCCCAAAGTGCTGGGATTACATGTGTGAGCCACCGCACCCGCCCATTATTTTTTATGTCATGTTAAGAACCCTGCCTCAGCTCCCTGATAGCCATTAGCTAGGTGCCCTGCCAGGAGGAAAATGAGGGAACAGCCGAGTTCTGGTACCTTTTGCCAGTCCTGGGGCACCGACATAAAGTGAGTTCTCTGTACTTCCAGAGGCTCCTGTCCCCAGGGAGAGACCATAGAGAGGGCAACAACAGAGGTCCTGACAAAGCCCTGGGGAGAGACAGGAACCAAGGATGCCTTCCCAGAGGTGGTGGCATTTGGGATATGTTCCAAAGAGAGTAGGTACTGCTTGGGGGAAAAAACACCTTCCATCCAGACTTGGGTGGGGAGGTTTTTGCCCTGATAAAATCATAGTGATTGTGGCTTTTCTTCTTTTGGTGTGGGAGGTGGCAATGAGCTGTTTGGGATGATTGGAACACAGCACATGGAACAAGACCCATTTTAAATGAACCACTTTATTTTTATGACAACCAATTCTTAATTCATTCAATAAGAATGAATTGGGTACCTATTGTGTGCAAGGATTTGGACTAAGCACAAATAGAACAGAAAATAATCATCCCATGTCTCCAACAAGAACAGACATCTATCAGTGGTGGTGATTTGCTGTTGGTGTGGAAATCCTGAGTTGGGTGTGGACAGGACACTGTGCAGTCCTACTCTGCGTAGAAGGGGTCCCTGCGGTGTTTACATTTTGATCAATCTATGGGGTTCCCTAAAGATCAAAGGATAAAAGGAAAGGCACTGGTCTGAGAGGAAGAGATGTGACTGCCAGGAGGCTGGCCAGAGAGCTGGCCAGGCAGGCTGGAGTACAGCGGGCTGGGGCAGCTGACCTTCCCACAGTGAGTGTGCTCAGATGGCCACGCTGTTCGGAATCCGGTCTGGAGACAAGTAGTAATATGGCAGCTTCTTGTTCTTGTTGCGCTCAGCAATCACGCTGACAATAGCCTCGAGGTTCTTGCGGAATCGGGCCATGGCCTCTTTCACAGGCTTCTCGATAAAATGTTCTTCTGGGTACATGCCCAGGAACAGCTGAGGGCCAAGACATGGACAAACACATAGGTCGGTCTGCGACCCGGGTAAACTGACAGGCCTGTCTCATCCCCTGGAGCCAACCACTCTTTGGGAGATGAAGGAGGGAACGTCTATATTCACACTCTCCTGCCTGCCTCCCCATATTCACCCTCTGCTGCCTGCTGAGAGGGCCTCGGGAAGGCAAATGTCGCCTCCAACTTGCCTCCCTAAGGAAGGCTTCAGAGCTGGGGCTTCATGGGTAAGTGAGAAAGTAACTGCCCGCTGCCAGGTGGTAATGAGATGACGCAGATGAAGGAAGAGGCTGCTGGTGGTTGCAGCCACGGTATTCTGCTAGCTCGGGCCACCCCTATGAAGCACTCCCACCTCCCATCAGGGGTGCTGGGGCCAGTGCTGTCCTCTCCAGCCCAGGAGGGCAAAAGGCAGGCCAGGGAGCCCGAAGGGGTGGTTGCCCTGTTGGCATGGTCACACAGATGTCTGTGGGGCAGAGCTGGACATCATTCACAAAAAATATATATACTGTATTGGATTAAGATCACAAAGCTTCCTAGCTAGAAAGGTATAAAAAACTTTGGCTACTGATGATAGGATTTTGGATTTAGTTTGTGGAGGGCGATTCAGTCTCAATATTCTTTGACTAAGGAATTCTTCTGCTAGGAACGTGTCTGTCATACTGAACACATGTGCAAAGGCACAAAAACAAGGATGTCCAGTGAGGGACCAACACATTATTAGCCTGGAACAACTGAGACGCCCAGCAGCCTGGAGCGGGTTGGACCGTCCCGCCATTCTATGCAGCACTGAGCTACCCCAAAGCAGGTGCATCCACCAAGACACAACGGATTTGGTGTTAAGTTAAATTAGGTGCACGTGTCCGTGGGGAATAAAACGGGAAACTTGGTCATTCCCTCTGGAGTGCCAGGGAAAAAAACATGTGCAAGAGCTTTGTCAATAGCTGGGGGGAGGGGACGTCACACACGACCCTTTGGTGACAGTGAGCAGAGCCTGTACACTTCCTGCCGCGTCCACCTTGAGCTCTGTGCAGGTTCAGGCTGGGGGACCTGGTGACCGCTGCAGCCCTCTGGGCCCCTCCAGCCTTGGAGGTCAGGATTCCTGCCCCCAGGTGAGCCTTGAGGCCTGAGTCACAAAGCCCTCAGGCTGAGGAACAGGCTGGGGTGACCTGGGGCTGTGCCCCGCCCTGCCCAGCCTCACCTCGTTTTCCTGGAACTGGCTCAGCGCCCACACTGCACCCAGATGCCAGCAGGAGCGGCCGCGGTCCGGCAGTGAGTCCACTATTTGCTCTATGGTCACCACGCCCTTGGCCGTGGGCGGCGGGGCTCGCATGGTTGGGGGCGCATTGGGGATCCAGGAGCACCAGTCGTACTGCGGAGACGGCCACGGACGAGCGTGGACCCCCCGAAGCCCAGCTGCTCCCGGGGCCCTATCCTTCCCGTGCCGCCCAACTCCAGCGGGCCCCGCAGTCCGTCCATTCTCTTTCCCCGCGGCCAACGCCCTCGGCTGAGCGGGCAGAGTCCGCCCCGCAATTCCCATTCCAGGCCCGAGGCTGCCCAAGGGTGCGGGTGCAGGGCTGGGGCGGGGTCCCGGCGTGGCCCGGCCCGGGGAGCTGTGACGGCCCTGGGGAGGGAGCTCCGCCTAGCGGGCCCGGCCCCGCCTACCTGGCCGAAGTTGACCGCGGCGTGCTGGGCGGAGGCGGTGAAGATCACCACGGTCAGGTACTCCGACAGCTGCTCCCGGCTCTTGAGCGACTTGGGGAAGCCTGGGGCGAACCACCGGCGGGTTGAGGCCCGGTCCCCAGGTACCCCAGGGCCCGGCGCCCACCGCGTGCCCGGGCAGGACACCCCGGAGGGGCGGCGGCTGGGCCCGCGCTGCTGACTGCCGGGGAGCCTGGTCCGGAGGCCCTACCTGAGGCCTTGCAGCCCCGCATGCCGTACACGTAGACGTCCTTCACGAAGTCCTGCAGCTCCGAGTCCTCCGCCACCACCTGGTCGCTCTCGTAGTAGATGTTCACCACCTCGGCCGTGAACCTGGCTCGGGGGCGCAGCCGGGGTGGGCGACCCAGCGGGGTGGGCGACGGGTGCCCGGCGCCGACCCAGTCATGGACTCCTTAACGTCCGGCCCCGGACTCCTTCCCCCATCCCTTCCCGCTTCAGCGCCAGCCACGGGGGTCAGGCCAGCCCCCGGGAGTCAGGCAGGGGGCCCCGCTCCTCCCCCAGGACCACCGCCCCGCGGGCGCTCACGTTCTGACGGCTTCCCACACCAGGAGCCCGTCGTCCCGGTAGAAGTAGTAGGGGATGTCCTCTTTGCTCTCCATGCCCCGGGCCTTGATAGCCTCGGGGAAGCACAGTGAGGCGTAGGTCAGGTCCTTCATGGCCCTCTGCACCATCTGCACGTGCCCGCCGCCCCCTGTGGCGTTGGCCTGGAGTGGGAGGCAAAGTCCCTGAGCCGGTGGCTCACCCCACAGCTGTCCAGCCCCAGTGCTCTCCACACATCCCTGAGGAAATGTGCCAGGGGGCAGGGAGACCAGGCACGCAGAGGGACAAATCCTTGTCCTGTGAGAAGGGGGAGGGATGTTTAATGCAGAGAATGACAAGGGCAGCCGAGTGGAGAGGTGACAGGGAGGAGCCTCCCGCCCAATCCAATGCAAGGGACTGAACGGTGGGGCCGCAGCGTGCAGAACGGAAAGGTGCGCTCCCACCTCCAGGAGGGCAGCAGGCGGCGGCAGGTGTGCGGGGAACCCCAGCACCGGCGGGCCTGGCCTGTGAAGTCTGCCCTAGTCCCGGGCACAGGACGCTCAGTCATTTCTCTCAGTGACCTACAGTTCCCAGATCCCATGCAACTCTGTTGAGTGCTTGTTGTGTGCTCAGGTGAGGCTGGAGAGACCCACAGGGAGGGATCCTGGTTCTGATACTGGCTGTGGAGCCATGCAGGCACACTCACAGGCTCACACGTGTGTACACGTGCACACACAGAAATACACCCACGGAGCTGGGATGTCGTGCCAGAGAAGTTTTGAAGGAAGACTTGGGTGCTGGGGTGACAGAGATTGGTCCATGGTGGGCATTCAGCCCAAGCGGGACCAACCAGAGCTGCTCCAGGAACTTTCTGTTTGGATGTGGCTGGGGGATGTGGCTGGGAGATAATGGCCACATGGGAACCTGAGGTGGAGCTACTATGCTGAGCTCCTGTGCCCTCTCCTGTGGGGGCCTGTGTGCAGCAGGAGAGTGTGATGCCAACACAGGTGAAGGAGAAAGACGGAGCCAGTGTACGTGCACCCTGGGGCACTGCTTGAGTCCCTGGATCCATTTCTGGCTGAGGCCCCTGCCCCTCTATTGTGTCCAGGAATTTGAGATAAGGCATGTCTTGTCACAAGGCAGCTGGTTTGAGTTGGGTTTTGCCATTTGCAACCCAAACAGTGTCTCAACTTCAGTGGTCAGATCTGGCCTGGTCACTAATGGGCCGAGGAAAGGAGGAAGGTTAGGGCGAGAGCCTAGGCGAGAGTCCGAGTTTGGTGAGGCTAAGGGGGCTCAAAACAAGGTGGGGTGCTGCCTGGGGAATGCGAGGGCTGGGCAGATGCAGGGGCCAGGGGTTGGGAGGGTTGAGACCCCAGAGGCAGGGTGCTGGGGAGGGCCAGGTCAGGGTTGCAGGGGTACAGCAGATTGAGAGGCAGACACAGGTTCCTGGCACGTAGGAGGTCAGGGGGCCATGAGGAGTCCGTGCCAGAGGGGGTCTACACCCCAGTCCCAGAGGCTGGAAGAGGGGAGGGGTGGAGGAGGGGACCGGGAGCCATCATCGAGGAGGAAGACCTGGTGGTGTGCCTAGAGAAGGGCTCCTGGCTGGGTGGCAAGGGCTGGAGACATTGGGAGGATGCTGGAGACACTTCTCTGAGCACAGCCTCCAGCCTTCACCCTCCCAGGCCTCCAGAGACTGCATCTAGATCTCAGACAGGGAGTGAGGCAGCCAGGCTGGGCTCTTCCATGCAATGAGTGGGGTAGGAGGGCACCCACCTTGTCAAAGAGGCCACACTCGCAGATGAGCTGCTCACGGGCCTTGGTGTTGATGGCGATGGTGAATCTCACATGTGCCACCAGCAGCTAGGCAGGGGAAAGGAGGAGGCCTCAGAGGGGGCCCAGCTGGGTGACCAGGTGTCCCCAGGTCCCACAGCTCCCCCACCCAGGCCTGCCCTGCAGGATGATGCTGGGTGCAGGGAGGAAGTGAAGGCCAGGTGCTGAGCTTTCTGCTAAGCGCTGGAGGCCTGCACCCCTCTGATGCTTACCAAGCATGATAATGATTCAGAAGGTCCTGGCCAGCACTTGTACAATGCTTACCTCTGTGCTCCCTGAGTTCACTGTTTTAATCCTGACCATCATTCTGTAGGGCAGATGTACTATTTGACATCTTTTACTGATGAGGAAACTGAGGCACACAGAAGTACTTTTAGCCTGCAGTCACCGCAACAGTCAATGCTTGTAGGATTCGGAAACACGGAAGGAGAGTGACCGCGGGGGCGGCCGTCAGCATCAGCCGAGGATCACCGTGAACTCATCTGCCTTTTCCAGCTCTACTGGCTGGCCAGTGAGGCCCCTGTGTCAGCCCCCGCGCCGGCCTCGTCTCCTGGGGAACAGGAGGCTCCCAGCTGTTTTCTTCCTTTGGGGGCAAAGTTACTGACTCTGGGAACGTCTCTCCAGTGTCTCTTTCTGCCACCCACTCCTAGCCACAGGTCCCCCTGTGGGATGTTAGCACCCCCTCCCACCCCACATCTCACATGCCCTCCCACAGCAGGTGGGGCAGTAGCTGGCTGTACCTTGAAAATGGGGTGCACAGCAGGCAGCTGGCGGTACATCGCAATGCCAAAAACCTCAGACACCAGATGTGTTCGCAGAAGGTGGGTGATGGTCTGGTGGATGTGGAAGTCGCTGGAACGCACCCAGATTTTGGCCAAAAGCCAGTCGTATTTTGCATCCGAAGGGAGGAAGATAGGGTTCTCCTCTCCTGGGATTTGGTTTAGCTGACACATTGAGGGAAAGGAAACACACTGCTGTATTTCACTTCAGATTAGAGCTGTTGGAGAACGTGAAGTATCTGAATTTCTTCAATAGTGACTTTGGAATCAGAAGAGCCTGGAGGGGGCAGAGGGCCCCGGGGTGGTATTTCTTGTTCCAGCCATATTATTCACAACCTGCATGACTCTGGATGACACACTGGGCCTTTCTAAGCTCCGGCTTCAGCATCTGTCATGTGGGGACAGTGATCCCTCGGCTCACAGTTACTGTGGGAATGACCTCAGGAGCCGGCGGCATGGAAGGAGCAGGGAGGTGGAGGGCCCAGCAGTGGGGGGATCCCAGCCCCCTCTTCCCCTCCTTGCCCTGCTCCCTCTTCCACTGCCACTCATTGATCTCCCACGCTTTCCTCCCTCTCCTCTTCCCTGAAATGCTGGTGCTCCCCAGGGTCTGCCCCACTGCTCCTGTCTTCTCTTCTTGCCCTAAGTCAGCTACTCCTGTTCCAGGACTCGGGGCCCTCCTGGTGCTGAGCCTCCCAGATCAGGGTCTGCAGCTCCAGCTCTGCCCGGAGCCCACACCTGCGGCCAGGCGTCTCCTGTAGCAGAGGCTGAACCTGTCTTCCCTTTCCAGTTTCCACTCCACACTGGGACAAGGTGAGTTTTTTTCTTTTCCAAAATGTATATCATGTCATGTTAACCGCCTCCACAATCACCTCTTGATGCCAGAAAATAAAATCCCCAAACTCTGTGGTGACCTGGTCGCTGATGCCTCTGCACACACAGCCTCACCTTCCCACCACCACCCTGGCACCCAGCCCCAGGTCCCTCCATGCCAGCAGCCCCAGGCGTCACCCCCTTACTGAGCGCCCAGCACAGCCTCAGCACCTGACAGTAAGCTCTCATGAAAGCCTGCAGAAGGTACTGGCACTGCATATTTTTAGATGAAGACGTGGGGTCTTGGAGGGGTTGACAGAAAGAATGAGGTGGGTGGCAGGACCGCAGCCAAGAGCGGCCAGGAAGGGGCGTGGCCAGACTTTAGGTGCCTGGAAAGATCAGTGTCACTGCAGCAGAGTGGCCATGGCTGGGGAGGGAGAACTGCCCCAGAGCACACAGCTGTGTCACTTCCTGTAAGTATTGTGGAAGGTGGGGTCCTTGAGTGTCTCTCCCTTGAAAACAGTGCTGTCCAATAGTCATATAATGCCAGTCACACATGGAATTGTATATATTCAGGAAGCCATATTAATAAAAGTAAAAGGAAACAGGTGAAATGTAGGTTAATAATATAATTTTATTTTACCCACTATATCCAGAATATTATCACTTCAACATGAAACCAATCTAAAACTATTAAAAGAGACATTTCACATTCCCTACCTCCTTATTCTGTCTTAGAAATCAGGTGTGGACTTCACACATGCAGCAGGTCTCGGTTTGGATGAGCCGAATCCTAAGTGCTCCAGAGCCCCAGCAGCCCCAGCGCCCCCTGAGGACCAAGGCAGGGGGAGGGAGGAGGGAGAGCAGAGTGTGACATGCACACTAGGCGTGCCTGTCTGTTTATACATGAGATTAGTTGGCTGCTTTTAAATATCAGACAATTTCACATAAAAATTTGAATGACCTGGTTTTCTTGAAAAATTAGAAGGTCTGAGATCTCTGCACCCATGTTCTCACAGAACTACACTCTTGTTCCTTTTACACAGTCCCAGCTCTGAGGGTCCCCACTGCCACACCATTTGCATGAGCTGCCTGGCCTGCTCATACCTGATCTGTGCCCTAGAGCACCGGGCTGCTCTGGGACACTCTCTGACATGTCTCCACATGCTCTGACGAGTTCCTGATGTCTCTGGGACACTGGCATGTTCCTGCCATGCTCTGGGGCCGAGGAGCCCCCTGTTGTGTGCCAGGGGCTTTACGTATGCCACTTCACTTAATCCTCACTTTGACCCTGCAAGACAGGTATTCCTTGCTGTACCCAGCAAGGTTAAGCAGCTTTCCCAAGTCACACAGTAGATAAAGAGCTGATCCCCCAACATGATACTGAACAGATGAAAATTGGAAGCATTCCCCCTAAAAACTGAAATAAGACATGGATGTCCACTCTCATCCTTCCTATTCAATACAGTATTGGAAGTCCTAGTCACAGAAATTAGGCAAGAGAAAGAAGTAAAAGGCATCCAAATAAAAAAAAAAAAAGAGGAAGTCAAATTATCTCTGTCCATCCATGATATGATTCTATGACTAGAAAACCCTGAAGATGCTTCCAAAAGACTCCTAGACCTGATAAACAACTTTAGTAAAGTCTCAGGATACAAAATCAATGTACAAAAATCAGTAGCATTTCTTTTTATTTGAGACAGTCTCACTATCCCCCAGGCTGAAGTGTAGCGGTGTGATCTCAGCTCACGGCAACCTCCGCCTCCCGGGTTCAAGCAATTCTGTCTTAGCTTCCCAAGTAGCTGGGACTGCAGGTCCCAGCTTGTGCTACCATGCCTGGCTAATTTTTGTATTTTTATTCAAAATGGCTTTTCACCATGTTGGCCAGGTTGGGTGATCTGCGTCCTCGGCCTCCCAAAGTGCTGGGATTACAGGTGTGGGCCGCTGTGCCCTGTGTAAAAATCAGTAGCATTTCTATGCACCAACAATGTTCAAGCTGAGAACCATACCAGGAATGTGATCTCAGTTACAATAGCCTCCCCCTGCACACATACACAAAATAAAACACCAAAGAATACATCCAACCAAGGAGGTGAAAGAGCTCTACAAGGAGAACTATAAAACACTGATGAAACAAATCATAGATGACACAAAAAAATGGAAAAACATCCCATGCTAATGGATTGGAAGAACCAATATCATTAAAATGACCAAACCGCCCAAAGCAATATACAGATACAATGCAATTCCTATCAAATTACCAACATCATTTTTCACAAAATTAGAAAAAACAATCCTAAAATTCACATGGAACTAAAAAATAGCCTGAATAGACAAAGCAATCCTAGGCAAAAAGAAGAACGCTGGAGGAATCACATTACCTGACTTCAAACTATACTACAAGACTATAGTAACCAAAACAGCATGGTATACTGGTACAAAAATAGGCACACAGATTAATGGAACAGAATAGAGAACCCAGAAATAAAGCCATGTACCTAAAACCAACTAATTTTTGACAAAGTCAACAAAAATAAACAATAGGGAAAGGATATCCTATTCAATAAATGGCGTTGGAAAAACTGGCTACCTATATGCATAAGAATGACACTGGGCCCCTACCTCTCACCACATACAAAAATTACCTCTAGATGGATTACAGACCTAAATGTAAGAGCTCAAACTTTTAAAATTCTAGAAGAAAGCCTAGGAAAAACTCTTATGGACATTGGCCTAGGCAAAGAATTTATAACTAGACCTCAAAGGCAAATGCAACAAAAACAAAAATTGGCAAATGAGACTTAATCAAACTAAAGGGCTTCTGCACAGCAAAACAAACTATCAACAGAGTAAACAACCTACAGAATGGGAGAAAATATTTCCAAACTATACCTCCACAAAGGACTAATATCCAGAATCTATAAGGAACTTAAGAAAAAACACCGCCATTAAAAAGTGGGCAAAGGACATAAACAGACACTTCTCAAAAGAAGACATACAAGTGGCCAACAAACATGAAAAAATGCTCAACATCACTAATCATCGGAGAAATGCAAATTAAAACCACAATGAGATACCAGTCAGAATGGCTATTATTAAGAAGTAAACAAATGACAGATGTTAGAAGGATGCAGACAAAAGGGAATACTTACACTCTGTTGGTGGGAATGTAAATTACTTCCACTCCTGTGGAAGGCAGTTTGGAGATTTTGCAAAGAACTGAAAATAGAATTACCATTTGACCCAGCAACCCTATTACTGTGTACCTACTCAAAGGAAAAGAAACTGCTTTACCAAAAAGACACATGCACACATATGTTTATCACAGCACTGTTCACAATATCAAAATCATAGAATCAACCTAGGTACCCACTGACAGTGGCACCAGATTAAAAAAATGTGGTACATGTACTCCATGGAATACTACATGGCCACAAAAAAGAATGAAATTGTGTCCTTTGCAGCAACGTAGATGCAGTTCAGGATTGGCACTTAGGCCATAATCCTAAGTGAATTAATACAGAAACAGAAAATTGAATACTGCATGCTCTTATTTATAAGTGGGAGCTAAGCATTGTGTACATATGGACATAAAATTGGGAACAAAAGACACTGGGGACTCCAAGAAGGGGAGGGAGGGAGGGAGGAAAGGATTGAAAAACTAGGTATTGGGTACTATGCCCAGTATTTGAGTGATGGGTTCAATAGAAGCCTAAACCCCAGCATTATGCAATATAACCATGTAACAAACCTGCACGTGTACCCCATGAATCTAAAAAATTATATCTATATATACTCATACATATATATACACGAATACATATACACACACACACACACACACACACACACACACACACACACACATATGCTGTTCTGACCAGTAAACAAAGAGCTGAACAAGAACAAGAGCCCAGTGCTCTGCCCATTTCTTCAGCACATCACTCTGCCTTCCGCCTCTCTCCACCTCCTGGCCTGGCCCAGCCTCACCTGCCCATCCCCTTGAGCGCTTGTACCACTGAGCTGAGCCTTACCCGACCCATCCTTCACATCGTCCCACTCCTGTCCAGGATCTTGGCCTGCCATGGGATGCCAGAACTTGCCCTGAGCAATTTGTGTTTCTTAAATTTGTTTTTTGGGTAAAGAAGTAGCTTTACATTTCTGATTAGAAAAGAATACTTGTTTATTGTAAAAAGAAATTTGAGTCATGACAGGAAAAGCATTCCTTTCAAAGATGCTGCAACATCTCATAGTGAGGACATGGGAGGGCTCACTCACTCAATCCTCCTCTACCTTCAGACTGTTTTCAACTTTGTTTCCCCATCACAAACTATGCTCCTGCTGGTACCCACGCACATCAGTGCTTTCATTTCTGCTGAGTGGCTGCTAGCGAAGGCTGAGCTTTGCGGGTGAGGGGGTGTTTTCTTTGAGTAGACACTGCCTGCCCTACTGTTTCTGGGACGGGTTCACTCTGCTGGTGAACACCTGTTCAGTGCTACCTGCTGTCAGAACACTTAAACGATAAAGTCCCCTCCAGTGCGCCTGTGATTGAGATGGAGCAGGGGCCTCCTCTTAGGGATCTCTAGCCCCCCTTGCCCCAACAAGCACGGAAATGAAGGAAAATCCTGAATTGCTTCAAGGGAAATTCCAAGCACCCAGCTAGCCCTGAGAAGCAAATGAGCAACTTGACAAGCAAGAGGGTAACAGCAGCCTAATACAACAGCCAAGGAAGCTAGTGTCATGGGGTGTTTGGTTCCCTCTAGAAAGTAAACAGAACATCTGAACAGGTGTTTTTCAGAAACCCAGACCCCCCCCCAAACAGATCCACTGGCACTGGCACAGAGACCTCAGATAAGAGGGAGCTGAGGACTGAACTCCCTGAGCATGGCTCTTTGCTCTAAATTTCTTCCTGTGGGGACTGGGGGAAAGTCCCACCCACAGGCCAGAGCTAACATTCCTTTCTGCTAACCCAAATGTTTAAACAAATCTTCTCTTCCTTAGCCAATTGCAAAACAACAAAATTTTGTATCTACCTATGACCTGGAAGCCACCCTCCCCAGCAACTTAAAGATATCCCACCCTTTTAGCCCAAAACCAATGGGTACCTTCCGTGTATTGATTAATGATTTTGCCTGTTAAATTCTGCTTTCCTGAAATCTACCTCACCTTTCAAAGCCCCTACCTGCAAGCCATCAGGGCGTTCCAGTCTTAAGAGTGAGCTGCCCAATTCTCCTTTTTTGGTCCCTGCAATAAATGCCTTGTGTTCTAGACTCCGTCCCAATCTCAGTGTTTGGTTTTGCTGCACTGGGCAAGCAGACCCCAGTCCAGCTCGGTAACACAATTGCCCTTGCCAAGACAGCCCAACCCCAGGATCCTCTGACCGCCCACTCCAAAGTGCACCTGGTACAGCAGGTGCTGTGGGATCTGCTCCGAGCTCTGACCTCGGGCTGCCCAGGCCCACCAATGATTTTCCCGTGAACACTGCCAGGCTGCAACAATTCATGAGCAGTGCATGGGCGGGCGTCTGTCCTTGCTGGTGTTTGCCAGTTACCTCTTCATTTTTCCAACCAGACGGGTCAGAAATGATATCTCATTGTTAACTTTCATTTGAATTTCCCTAACTACAGGTGAAATTAGGAGTTTTTCCATGTGCTGGTTGCCTATTTACATTTCTTCTTTTGTGAATCGCCTTTTCACATACTCTGCTTATTTTTCCATTGGAGTATTTGCCTTTTCCTGTCAATGTGAAGGAATTACTTGGATATCATAGATAGGCCTCTCTTAGCTGTCACTTCTGTTATGATTACTTCCCCCAACTTCTGTTTTGCCTTTTAGCTTTGTTTATGGTTTGTTTTATTGTTCACATTTTAAAACATTACATAATCAAGTATACTTAGCTTTCTCCTTAGAACTTCTTGTTTTCTTTTTACTTCTAAAAGTCTTCTGAGTCTCCACATAGTTTTTCTACATTTGTTTACTTTTTTATTTAAATTTTTACTTCATCTAAATTTCTTTTTTTCTTGTTCTTCTAAGCAACTCTACATGATGAGATTGATTTTTGTAGATGGCATGACAGAGCAGTCCAATTTAATTTTCTTCTTATGCAAAGGCAGTGTGATAGCACCATCAAAATAATATCCCTTGTTCACTGAGTTGAAAAACCTCTATTGTGATGCATTAAATTCCTCTGTAGGGGAGTCTATTTCTAGGTCTTACTCTGTACTGCCCCACAATTCTGTTTTCAAGCACAGCATCTGCTTAACAGTAACCTTACAGATCCAGCAAGGAAAGTGTTCCCTCTGTGTTTTTTCTTTTTATTTTATTTTTAAAGACAGGGTCTCACTCTATTGCCCAGTGTGGAATGCAGTGGAGCGATCATGGCTCACTGCAGCCTCTCAGCCCCCTGAGCAGTTGGGATTACAGGCATGTACCACCATATCTAATTTTTTTTTTTTTTTTTTTTTTTAGAGATGAGGTCTCACTTGGTTGTGCTGCCTCTCTGTGTGGTTTTAATTTTTTCCACGAAAATTTTGACTATGCTAGATTTCTCTTTCTATATGAATCTTTCCATTTTTAAAATTGTTTTCTCTCCTTTTTAGTTCCTCTTCACCAACACCCCACCCCCACCAAGAAAGAGAAAAGATTCTGGCTGAAATTTAATTTGAAAGCACATTCAGTTTGTATACTAGAATTTGGTAGAACTGACATTTTCATGTTATACTGACTGTTTCCTGCCCAATATCAAATCACTGTAAGTGGCTGGCTGACACTCAGCTGCTCACCGTGTGGGTCTGTTATCAGTCACTATATGGAAATTGGCCTGTTTTCTACAATTTCTTCTAATTTGTCTTTTCCTAGGTTTTTATCCATTTCCTCTAACTTTTCAAATTTGTTGCCATATTACTGTCATTTAAGAAATATATAATCTACGGCCGGGCGCGGTGGCTCAAGCCTGTAATCCCAGCACTTTGGGAGGCCGAGGCGGGTGGATCACAAGGTCAAGAGATCGAGACCATCCTGGTCAACATGGTGAAACCCCGTCTCTACTAAAAATACAAAAAATTAGCTGGGCATGGTGGTGCGTGCCTGTAATCCCAGCTACTCAGGAGGCTGAGGCAGGAGAATTGCCTGAACCCAGGAGGCAGAGGTTGCGGTGAGCCGAGATCGCGCCATTGCACTCCAGCCTGGGTAACATGAGTGAAACTCCGTCTCAAAAAAAAAAAAAAAAAAAGAAGAAAAAAAAAGAAAAGAAAAGAAATATATAATCTAATTACGCTTCTTTTTTTAAGAGATGGGGTCTCACTGTGTTGCTCAGGCTAGAGTGCTGTGGCTACTCACAGGTGTAATCATAGCACAATTCAGCCTCAAATGAGCCTCCTGCCTCAGCCTCCCAAGTAGCTGGGACTACAGTTACGCACCATCACGGTGCTTGGCTATAATTACTCTTCTTATGACTCCTTTTTTCTTCTGAATCTTCCATACTTTTTTTCTCTCTCTCTCTCTCTATCTCTCTCTTTGTATCTCTCTCTCTCTTTCTCTCTCTCTCTCCTCTCTTTTTCCATCAGCCTCAAGAGGAGGTTATTATTATTATTTTTTGGCCTTTCAAAGAACCAGATCTTGGATTTACTATCCTCTAGCTTTCATTTGCTTGGGTCTTTATGCTTTGCAAAGTTTCCATTTTCAGAACAAGAAAGAGACTCGGGAACATTCTGTGGCTTGCCCAAGGTTCCACAGCCTGCTAACAAGTGACTGAGCTGGAATTTAAGCCAGGCCCCTGACTCCAGGCTGCTCCAAGAGGTCTCTGAGCCAAGCTTTTGAAGGCACCCACCAGTACTGTCTGGGATCTCCTGGAATCTCCTAGCAATGTTGTCTTCTTTTAGGTCTCCTGTCCCTTTACCTGCTGCTTCAGTTTCTTAGGCACAGGGCTTCTCTCTGGTAACAGACAGGAAACTCCTCTGACAGTACATGCCCCAGGAGACTGTGGGGACCCTGGAATCTAGAGTCAGATGACCTGGCTTGAATCCTAGCTCTGTGGCTGGCTGTGGGCACCTGTGCCTCAGCTTCCTTATCTGGGTAAAATGATCAACATCAATAGAGCCCACTACCTAGGAGAGTTGTGGTGATGATTACACAGATAAAGATAGGTTATCTAAAACCCCAGTGGTCAAATGTGCTGCAGAATCCAGAAGTTTTAGGATTTTAGCAGTGGGTATACTTCATTATATGCCATACCCCCTCCCACCCCAGGTCTAGGGCAACATAATCTTTTACAATCAAACAGCAGCATTTCTGCAGTGATCCACAGGCATATCACACTGAATAGGAATAAGCCTCTAAATAACCTCACCTATTGCTTCAAAGAAGGTTTGTTTACAGAAAATGAATTTGCTGCACATTTTTGAAATATGCAGCAATTTTCAGATTTTTGAGATTTAGAATGGAGGGTGGGGATTGTGGACTGTGAAGGTTAACCCCTGGGATAGTCTTGGCATGTGGCTGCTGCCTGACCTATCCAGCTGCTATTGTGTCCACAGCTCCCACGGTCCATTTCATGGACATTATTTGCTGAATGCTCATCTGCCAGTCTCCCATGGGGTCCCCTGTGTAGTTCCTCCCTACCCCCACGGACCTATACGCAGTCCAGTCCTGGCCCTGGCCCCTGCTGTCTGCATACCAGCTCCCAGTCTGGCAGCAAGCTGGTGCCAGGAACAGGGGAAGACAAAGCCCTGTGCCCGCCTGCCTCCTCCAGGGTCCCCCTCTTCCTCTTCTCTAGTCTTAGGTAGACGTAAGGACCCACACCATCATCAAAGGTGACATCCCCAGACTGGCCTGGTTCCTGACCCCAGAGCCCATGGTGCCCCTCAGTGGCCTTGGTCTCCAGCTCAGCCCACAGCTTCACCTGCCTGACCCCTGGAAGCACCTTGATTGGGGGCCCCTGGTCAGCGTGCTGAGGTGGAGAGTATAGAATGTCATCCCAGGACAGGTCCTCCACAGTGTGCCTTGACCGGCCAGGGGTTTCTCGAGCGTGCCTCAGGGGAGTAGAGCCCTCTCCACCCCTGCGGACGGCACACCTCAGGGCAGGCGGGAGCCCTAGTGTCTTTCAAGGCATAGCTTCCTCAGCTGGAGTGTGAATGGAGCCACCCAGGAGTCCTGGATCGCCGAGGACTGTGCTGCCCAGAAAGGTGTGTACCCCAGCAGCCTACCTGGATGGCAATGGGGACGATCTTGTTGGCCAGGTTCTTATACAGTAAGCAGATGGGCGCCGCCAGGAACTGGAGTGTGCAGGGGTCTGTTTTGTTGGCATCGATGCCATCCAACAGCTCAAAGTCCACTACGAAAATGTTCCCTTGCTGCAGGAGGCAGAGAGATGTGTGCAAATCAGGCTCAGCAGATGGACCAAGAATCAGGCCTGGGGAAAGAATGTTGACCCCTGGGGCCCCCTCTCCCTTCCCTAGGGCTCAGCAGAGTTCAGAATGTGAACGTCTCTCCTCTTGACTCAAAGGCTGATTGAGTCACATGGAGCATGCTCACAGGTTGTGGCAGTTTGGTCAAGGTGAAGGAATGGCAGCATTTGTGGTATCTAAAACCTGCCTGACTCACATGAAAGATGAGAGACCACCCTGAGTGTCAGTTTAATAAGAAGAAAGGAGAGGTTAGATGAAATAGATGTGACCAGTTAAATGTCAAAAAATGGTCCTGAAAGACTCTCCACAGAGGTCAAAGCTGGGCAACTCAACCCCAGTCAGAGCCAGGACAAGGGTTCCCCTTGGGAGGAAGAGACGGGAAGCGGGGCAGGGCGGGGCTGTCCGCCCGATTGGGCAGGAGACGGGGGAAGGGGGAGGGGATTCTGCAGGAGTGGGAGACTACAGGGGCTGAGGGGGCTCTCCAGGAGGTAGGACAGGTCTGCGGGGGCGGGAATGGGCATGTGGCGGGAGAGGGGCTGCAGAAGCAGAGAGGGACGGGTTTGCAGTGACCGGGTGGCGGATGGGGGTGGTCTGCAGGGCGGGCGTGTTGTGCCCTGGTACGAGACTGGGGACACGGTGGGTCATTGGTGTAAATTCGTCAGGCTTGCTGACCCTCGGATCTGTGCCCTTTTCTGTAGGAGTTAACACACCTCGACACAAAAGGAGCGTGCTGGTGAAGTGGGAAGCGCAGAGGCGCCCCTAGGAACGCAGGGCAAGGGGTGGGCCTGCTGGGCCGGGCACGCAGCCCTTAAGCCCGCGGCAGGGCCGCTCTTTCTGAAGCCTTTTCTGTTGCCTGAGTGATGAAGGAAAGGGTGAGGGTCCCGGCTGCAGAGGGGTCGAGGTCTGCGCTGCCTGGACACATCCCAGAGCACCCCGCTGCAGCTTCACCGATCACGCCCGCGCGCAGGAATCCCAGGCTGCCCCATGGGGACAGAAGCTGCCCAACCAGGACGGCGGGAGCTTGGAGCCTGGCCACCGCCTTCCTCCTTTGTGTCGTGTGACACCAGGGATGAGCTCTGAGCATCTGTCACGTTAAGCGTGGGAGAGGGGATGGGGACGGGGACTTTCCCCGCGAAGGCGCTCAGGGCACCTTGTCTGGGGGTGGGCAGGTGGAGAACCTCGGGCTCGTAGGGCACAGCGCTGGCTTGCCTTCCAGGACGACGGCTGGACATCTGGACTTTGAGAGCTGAAGTGACCATCAGACTCTACCCAGAAGGAAGGACTGCTAATCCAATCTTGAGACCACCCAGGCTGGTGAACGTGATGCTGGGAACAGGAGGCCTGGGATTTGGGGGCGATGCCTGCAACATTTCTCTGTTATTCCAAGGAAAACAAGGAGCTCACCTCTCTCTCAGTTCTGACTTTTTGGGATTTTGCTGCTGAAACACTGGTGCTCTTGTCTGTCTAGAGTCCCTGTCCCCTTTGGGTCAGCGTATTCCATTCTCCTGGCCACAGGCACTGGCTCACAGAATTGGTGAGGCCAGAGGATGGCCTAAGACATCTGCTGGGAGTGTTGGGAAACAGGGTCTTTCTTGCTGGGAGTGGGTGGTGTTTGCTAAGCTGGTGGAAGGTAAATCTGAAGCCGCTGGTGATCATTCTTTACCTCCACATAAGAAAACCCTTCTAAGGAGAAAACTGCTAGAGGCAGAGAATTGAGACATGGAGAGAGAGACAGTGCCAGGAGACTCTGAGTTCTGGTCCCAAACGAGTTAGCATTGAGGCAATACACTTCTTCATTAAACCAGATTGAGTTGACTTTTGTGATCTGAAACGAAAGAATCCTAACATAAAGTCTAAGAGCTCAAACAAACTTGACCTGGAACAATGAATCGTACCAACAACAGGGATACAATTTCTGTATTCATGTTCAGAGAAATAACTGCACTTTTTTTTTTTTTTTTTTAAAGACAGGGTTTCACCGTGTTGGCCAGGCTGGTCTTGAACTCCTGACCTCGGATGATTGGCCTGCCTCGGCCTCTCAAAGTGCTGAGATTACAGGTGTGAGCCACCGCGCCCAGCCCAACTGTACACTTTAAAAAACAACAATGTAGGTATTTTTAGTAGGCCACCAGCTTGCTGTAGATCACTAGGATGCTGCCAGAAGGGCAGCGTGAATGACTGTGAGGATTAAGAGTCATGCTGGTGTGTAGGAGGTAGGGCAGTGTGTGTGTAAGAGTCCAGTCAGTGAGGCGTGGCTCAGTTCAAAGGAAAAGTGACCCGTAACCCACATGCCCTGGAGGTGGCTGAGACTCCCAATGGGAAGCTGATGTCCTGCCCAGGTGCTGAGGACGGCCACTCCTTGGCTGCCTTGTGCAAAGACAGCTGCTCAGAGCCTTCCAATTCTAGGATTCTGTATGGCTTAAGGTTCTATGATCTCTGACTTGAAGTTTGAAACCTATAGCCACTGAATCAATGTTACTATGTCTGACAATTCTGTCCAGTGAGGAACACAGATGCTCCCTCTGTGTGTGTGGGATTGTTATTGTCAGCTGTTCACATGACCAGGAAGTGTTCCGGGCCTGGTGGGGTGCAGGAGGAGAAGGCTAGGAAGCACTGCCTGCCCTGGGGCAGGAGACTTGTGCAGAGACTTCAGCTGGGTGGGTGCCCTGTAGATTCAAGTGGGCCAGGTACTGGGGCTGGAGGTTTATCCCTAGAGGGCACCAACCGTCTCTCTCCAACTAGAGCCCCAGGGTGAGCTGAGCTCAAAAGACAAGGGGACTGGAAGCGGCAGAGGCTACCTGGACACCTGGGGCAGCAGCAGGGCCTGGGTGGCAGGAGGCCCCATCATGCTGGCTCCATGGGGAAGAGGCAGACTGATGAGCTAGCGCCTGTTGCGGAGCCCCACCAGAGCCAGGTGGAGTTGGTTTGAACTTCTGTCTCAAGACTAGGTCAGCCTTGCAGCCAGAGGGGACCCAGTCTGCAGGTGAGGGTGGGGAGGAGGGTGCAACAGGAGCATGGGCAGCAGCATTTCTAACCAGAAAGTCAAGCATTCTGTTGAGTTTCTCCTTGTGCTCCTTTTTTTATTCTCACACAAGGTCTGCTTCTTTCTCCAGTGTTTTCTCCTGTGCAAGGTGGGTCACAACTGATGACTATGTGTATAAAGCACCTGTCACAATGCCTATCCCACCACAGAACCCCCTAATTAAGGGGAGCTCCTGTAATTATTGATACTGATAGTGAAAATATTGACATATGTTCCCAGACTCGAGCATCATGGAGAAACACGCCCCGCAATTCCTCCCCTGACGTTGCACAAGACAGCCTGCGTAATGGCCGGGACCCTAGCTGACAATGTTGCCAGGAAAAGGAAGTGGCTGCTCCAGCCCAGATGGGCCTGCAGTTAGCGTCTTAGGGCCTATGAGAGCTGGCCAGGAGGGAGTGGCTTCCACCTGACAGACTGTGGCCTTGGACACTTCTCCAGCCCCTCAACCCCTACCTGGACCTCCTGCTCCAAGCTGAGCTGCCGCTCCAGGCTGCACTCCACCATCTCTGTGGTCACCGGGAGCTTCTTGGGCAGCTCCGTGCAGCGCTGGATCAACACAGGGTTGCAGCCGTTCAGGAACTGGTAGCCAAACATCAGGTCTTCTTGCCAGTGATTCATGACTCGTTCTACCAGGAGAGAAGTAAGGCCCATCCTGAGCTCTGAGCAGAGGGCAGGCAGGCCTGTGGTTTTTTTGACCCCTCCTGAGAGCAGAGTCCCTGCCTGGTCTCCTTCCCTGAGTGCTCCCTGGCTGGGCACAGCTCCACCTGCTGTGCCCAGTTGCTGCCCCCTGCCTGCCACTGGGTCAGGCTGTGGCACCACCTCATCATACCTGAGCCGGCCCTTAGTGGCTCAGAAGCCTCCCGGGGCACCAGTCTCTCATGAACTCAGATCCTGCAGCCCAGCATGGAGAGTCCAGGATGGAAGGAGGAAGGGAGTGGAGGGGAGTCCCTAGGAGGAGTTTGCCAAGGGCGGTTCCCCACGTCCTGATTTCAGCACCTCTTCTCGGCCAGCCATTCCTGCCTCCTTAACATCGTTCCCATGTCATGACTGGGCATTATAAAGCTAGTGCTTTCACCAAACACATCCTAGTCCAAAGGAACCCAAAATTGCTTTCATGTAAATGCCTAAAACACAAGCCAAGTTTTGCTTTTGCTCTATTCAGAAGCACAAATGGTTGATCTGTGCCAAGAAAAAGTCATTATTCTTGAGACTTTTGAGGGTGAAATGAGGTCAAGGGTGCTCGAGCTTGACTATCGGAGGAGGAGAAGCCTCTGGGCACAAGGGTGACCACAGTGATGCAAAAGGTGTGGAGTGTAGGGGCTGCTGGCCAGGGTCACGTGGTAGCAAGAGGCCCCCCGTGCTGCAGCAGGTGGGAAAGCCCTTGCCAATTTCCCAGCAAGTCTCAGACGGGAAAGCAGCTTCCCCTCTCCCCAGCACCACTAGAGCCCCCAGAAGCACACTCACCAGAAATAGTGTTGCTGATCTTGACAAAGATTTTCTCAAAGTCAGCAAAATCATTCCAGGAAGACTGGAACATGTGCATGAAGCGGTTGATGAACAGGTTCTCCATCCTGCAGACCAAGAGAGAAGTCACCTCACACACGCCAGCCATGCCTCCCTCTGCAGAGCTCCTTCACACTGAGCCCTCAGGGGTCCTCACAACCCCCCAGGAAGCTCCGAGGAGGCAGGTAATTGGCCTTTTGGAACCAGGACAGAAACTGGCACCTATACTGAATGCTGTTCCAACTGCACCTCACCTGTGGAGGACAGGCCAATCAGTACTGTCCAGAATAGCCCATAGTGCCTTGAATTCCAACCACACATGTGTTCATTCACTCATTCATTCATTCGTTTCCTCCTCAGGCACTTGTTGCCCCCCTACTCGGTGGGCCAGGCCATGAGCAAGCTTCCAGGAAGAGAGAGCCAGTTGCTCTACTGTGTTGCCTGGATTTTGGAGAGATGAACAGTTCAATTGACTTGAAAACTCATTTATTTTCTGCTAAATGGCTCTGCACTTGGTGCTAAGGAAGACGGAAGTTTTCAAATGCTCACTGCGCAGGACCAGAAAATAGAAACCCAAGGTTAGAGCTTGCTAAATTCAGAAGGCAGGCTGCAGGTACTAAGGAGTGAGATGTGAGTATATGAGCAATCCCCAGGGCTTCCTGGAGGAGGCACGGTGTGGGATGGGTCTTGAAAAGGTGGAAAAGAGGGGAGATGCTTCCCAGGCTTCCTCCATAATCCCACAGGGTGCAGGACAGGGGCGCTGGAATGCTGCCCAGTGTTCAACGTGACACACCCTGCCTCAGTTTCCCTCTCTGGCACACACATGACTGAGATTAACTCGTTATCCTGTCTCTTCCCCACCATCAGTGCTCAATCTCTGTCCGCTCTTCAGCCTGACTCTGGCTGCACCTCAGATCTCACACCTTTGCCTTGGGCCTCTGTACATCTGTTTCCTTCAACCTGGAATGCTCTGTGCCCCTTTTTTCTCTGCTATGGAGTGAATTGTGCCCCCCAAATCCACATGCTGAAGCCCTGATCCCCAGTGTGATGGCATTAGGAGGTGAGGCCTTTGGAAAGTGATTAGGGTTAAATAAGGTCACGAGGGTGGGGCGCCTATAATGGGATTAGTGTCCCTGTAAGAAGAGGAAGGCAGCAGAGGGCTTATTCATGCCCCGTCCCCCTCTCTCCTCTGCCATGTGACCATACTGTGGGAACACAGAGAGACATCTGCAACCTGGGAAGAGAGCCCTCACCAGGAAGTCGATTGGCTGGCACCCTAATCTTGGATTTCTAGACCTGTGAGAGACAAATGTCTGCTGTTTAAGCCATCTGGTCTGCGGTATTTTGATGTGGCTGTCCCAACAGGCTACGCCATTCTCCTTCTGCACAGATGGAGTAAGTGTGTCTGGAGGGCTCACTCCTATGATGCCATCTCTGTTCATTTCCTCTGTAGCTCTTACTGCAGCTTAAGTGCAAACTCATGTGTGTGAATCTGTGCCCGCTGCCCTAAGCATGCTGAGGGAACGGTCATGCCTGTGCTTTACTCAGTATCGAGCCCAGGCCTCCTAGCATCCAGAGGGGCTCATGCAGCATTGCCTCGTGGACTGGGAGGTGACCTCACCTGTGCAGGGGACTGTACCTGGAGAACTCCCCCAGTGACTCCCTGCTTCCTGGGCACCTCGAGGAGGCAGCCCTAGGCGGCCAGGGCCCAGTGCTCTGCCTGGACCCACTTCTCAGGTGGAGTGTGGCTGGAGCTGAGCTGTAGACACACCACACCTTGTCATGGGGAAAGCTGGGGAGTCAGGGACCTCCATACACTCTCCTGATCTTGCAGAATCAGAGGATGGAGTCTGGGGAGAGCCTGACTGATGGGACACAGGGCTTGGTGACATCCCAGCTCTGTTGTCCCAGAGAAGTCACCCTGTAAACATGCATGAAGGCAGCAAATTGGAGCAACCACAGGGGGAACTCCTAGGATAAGCAAGAGACACTGGGGGTCTCTGCTGCCTGCCCTGCCAGGCCTAGGGGAGCATCCAGGCAGAACAGCAGTCCCCTTCCATCCTTCCTCAGCTTAGAAAATGCTTGTCTCCTTTGTCCTGGTCACCCTGGGTCTTCTAGGAGGCCATGATGCTCAGGAGAGGGTCCTGGGGCCATGAGGCTGGACGCCTTTGTGAGCATTGTCTTTTTTTCCTCATGTGTCAGGACGACCCAGCAGCCTGCAGGTGACTGAGAGGAGGAACTGCTGGAAGTTGCCGTGGCACAGCCTGGACAGTGTGGGCAGCTTCATGATGGGCTCATACAGTAGGTGCTCAGTGCTGCAGCACCCTGGAGCTGTTGAATAATGCCAGCCAGCATCATCTTCCAGTCCTTCGGGTGCCTTCTTCACCTGCATCCAGCCCCTTGTGCGGAAGGAGGGGCTTTTACGCAGGTGCCTGTTGCAGCCTTCCAGGGAGCCTGCTGCGACCTCACCAGGATTATGACCAGCAGTCAGGCACTGGAATACCCAGAGAAGCTTCTTTCAGCCCTGCTGCCTCCTTCCTCCCCCAGAACCCCTCGTCAGCTGAGTGTTCTGGGCCAGAAGCCCTTGTCAAGATAGAGGAGTAAACCTCATTGTGGCATCCAAACCTGTGAGAGGCAAATGTCTGCTGTTTAAGTGTCAGTCTGGGTGGGGAAAATAACTTATTTCTGGGAGATGAGAGGCCTTGCCAGGCCCCGAGAGCCCTGTAGGGCCTGAAGATGGCCCAGTACCAGATGGTGCCTCAGAAAGGGGTCCGGTGTTGGGGTGCCTGAGGTCCTGGGTGGTTGCTCACCCCTATTCTTTGGAGGAATCAGGAGTGAGTCACCATCTCCCCAGCTGGGTCTTTTTGACCTCAAAACAGGTTTGCTCTGAAAACAGGGTGGGTGTGGCAGTTCTCAGAGGAAGCCACAGATCCAGGAAGAAGTGGAGTTGGGAGGAACACATTTGCATGTCATCTAGAGGCAAAATATTTCTGTATCCTTATAGATAACTGGAATATTCAGGCTTCAAAGATCCATTTTTGTACAAAGAAGGAACCCGCAGGCCAGAGAGGGAACCAGGCTTTTTCAAGGCCACCCAGGCAGGTAACAGCCACCGTGGTCACCTGGCGTAGGGGTGGTGACCTCGCTTTCTCCTGAGCCTTCAGCTTTCTCCCGCACCAAGTTGTGGCCGTGGCTGGGCACCAGCTGCTGGCTGTGTGTCAGGTGGGGTGGGAGCCCTGCTTCCTTGGCCTCCCTGCTCTTTGCTTCTGCTAACAGCTTTTCCATTTTCCATGCCATAGTTGTGCTGTGCAGGGAGGGGGCAAAGCCTGCTGAGGAGGGCTGGCTTCCTTCCAGGCACAGCAGGTGGCTAGGAGGAACTGGGTGCCAGAATTACTCAGAAGCGGTGCAGAAACCAAGTTGTCCCAAGCCAGCGGTTCAACGGGGAAGGCCTCCTAGTTGACCTCAATCACGAGTTTCAGTTTCCTGTGAGTGGGCACTGAGTTTAACCCACTCTAGGGGATGGGTGTGGCCATCCAGATTTTAACAAGGGCCCCAGGGGATTCTGATGAAAGCTATACTTTGAGAACCACTGCTAAAGAATTTGCAATGTTTTTCAAATTAACCTGACTACCGAACAAATCGTTTTCTTTGAGGGAAACATGACTTCATGCTTCGTATTAACTCTTGGTCTTATTTTATGATGCATTTTTAACAACAGCAACAACACAATGCTACCTTAGCAAATAAAATTGAAAATTTCTAGCCTTGTCTAACTTTTAGATGGGATTTCCCCCCTTACATTTTCCAAACAAATTTATTTTACAATGGGACACATCTCTGATTTCACAATAAAATTTAATGAAAGTCAATATGTTTTATAGGCATTGGCTAATAGGAGGGGATTATTTTTTAAATTTCCAAGGATTTCAGAGGCTTTTGGGTAGCATTTGGGAAGTGGAAGAATCCTACTTGTGTCACAGGAAAAGTGGTTCCTATGAGTGTTTTGGTGACATGGGGTCAAATGGTTTCTGAGTTGGGGTGACCATAAGAGGGGATGGAGTCTTTTTCCCATAAATAAACCCACGCTTTGGTTTCCAATGCCAGGCCAGCAGGCTCCCTACCCTTCCTGCCTCTCCTTCCTTCACCATCCTGTCTTCCCACCCCAGCCTAGCCCCCACCCCTTCCCGTGCTGGTGCCACCCTCCCCTCCGCCACACGCATTCCGCCCATCCACTGCAATCCAGGCCTGTCTCTCCTGGCCTGGCCCCTCTGCAGCCCTACTCGCCTGGGGGACTGTCACTCCTTCCCTGCACCCCTGGTGCTTTTATTTATTTATTTATATTTTTAGACAGAGTCTTGCTCTATCCCCAGGCTGGAGTGCAGTGGCACGATCCTGGCTCACTGCAACTTCCGTTTTCGGGTTTCAAGCAATTCTGCCTCAGCCTCCCGAGTAGTTGGAATTACAGGCACGCACCACCACGCCCGGCTAGTTTTTTTGCATTTTTAGTAGAGACGAGGTTTCACCATATTGGTCAGGATGGTCTGGATCTCTTGACCTTGTGATCTGCCCGCCTCGGCCTCCCAAAGTGCTGGGTTTACAGGCGTGAGCGACCACGCCCGGCCTGTTTTTGTCTTTTGAGACAGTCTCACTCTGTCGCCCAGGCAGGAGTGGCGAGATCACTGCAGCTTCCACCTCCTGGGCTCAAGCAATCCTCCGGCTTGAGCCTCCCCGAACACTGGCATTATAGGCGTGAGCCTCCGCACCGACGCCCTGCCCCTCATCCCCCTTCAGGAGGCTGCTATTCCTGTAGCTGGGTAGCCTGGAGCAGGGGGCAGGTGTCTGGCCTGCGGGGCTAGGGCAGGGCGGGTGGGAGTGGCTGCCCTCATAGCGCACGCCCTGGCCTCTGCCCGGCCCCAGGCCCCCTTTTCCCCGTCCCTTGCCGGGAGTCCCACAGCAGCTGCTCGGCTCAGCCCGGATCCGCAGCGCTCTCAACCCCAACGCCCACCCCTGGACTCATCTTCGCCCCAGCCTCCTTCGTGCCCAGCGTCTCTTGTAAATGACCCCCGGGCCCGGTGCCCCGCGTTCTCTCTCGGCCTCTCGCCAGTGACTTGCGCTCCGCCCGGCCTCCCCGCCTCTGCGCCTTCACCTGATCGCAAAGGCGGCCGGGGCAGCCTCCGCGCGACTTGACTGTCACACCTCCCCATTTGCCCCTGGACGTGGGAAAGTCGGGCTTATAGCGCCTCTACGTCCACCGCGGCAGCACAGACTGGCATTTCCCTTGCCGCCTTCACGGAAAGACGCCCTGTGGTTCTGGGGAGAGGGCGGCTCCACTCGTGACCGTTCCTCGAGCTGCCCCTGCCAGGTCTCCTGGGGGGAATCCCAGGGCGTGTGAGTCGCCACGCCTGGCCCTCACCTCTCCCAGGATCAGCCGCGTTTCTGCACTGTTCCACCCCACTGGAAAGGAAACTCTCTTTCTCAATTTCCTTTAACGAGGACATTCGGTTATCAGCCCTGCCACCCGCTGCAATCGCCTTCCAGGCTGCAAACGGAATGGATGGTGAACACATCAGCTGCTCCTCCCTCCACACCACCAGGAAATTTCGCAAACCATTTGGCTCTTGGGCGGCCTGTCCTCACCACACCTGTGCCCACAGTGCTCTCTTTGCTGCAGCGCCCTGCACCATACTCCAGGCCCCAGTAAGACCTAGTCAGATGGCCCCCGGTTCCAAAACCTTCCTGGGTCCCATCAGAGAGGACACCCAGGTGGAGCGAAGGTCCTCCTGCCCAGCCCCCAAGCGCAGGAGTCCTTCCAAGAGTGCAGCCCTAGGCCGGTGTGTGATGGTGGTGACGCTGGTCCCAGAGGGCCTGACCCCCTCACCAAGAATGGAGAAGACTAAAGGCTCTCTTTAGGGAGAAACTTCTCTGAGGAGCTGATGTGTGTGGTCCCATTTTAATCTCATAACAACCCTGGGGAGGAGCTGGGGTCTCATTGTTGGTTTGAGGTCACCAATGGTCAGGGAACTCAGATGACTTCCCTAGGGTCCCCCCTACCAGCCCAGGGCCCTCTCCCAGGAAACCCTCAGCCCCAGACAGGCTTCTCTGAGCTGCTTCCTTGTGGTCCAGCCCCCTTGGCTCTGCTCCTCAAATGCAGGGGCACCTCTTCTCTCCTCCTCAGAGCTCAAGGGTCTCCGTCCACTGTGCCGACACAGAGCGGTACTCAGAGGGGGCACTAAGCTGACTGTCTGGCCTGCTGCTCCAGGAGGGACAGAAGGGCCCCTCTCAGGATTCCTTTGCTCTGCTCCTGCCACTAGGCCATCATCCAAGGGGCTAAGTGACAGGATGATGTGGAGAAACATGGGGCAGCTGCACTGCTGGGGCTGAGACAGGGGCAGGGTGGCGGCACTGGGGAACACAGCAGAGGAGACCTCACTGAGGCCCAGGGCTTCTAGAAGCTTCTGCAAGAAGGGGCCCCTTACCCATGTCTTGGCCAAGAAGTAGAAAGGACGGGTGTGGCAAAGGAAACAGCCAGGGCAGAGACAAGAGAGGCCCTGCAAAGCCCTGCTGGATCACCAGGGTGAAGGGTCCTATGCACGTGGGACCCAAGAGACGGCAGGGGCGGGTGTGTCCTTATGGAGTGTCTCCATTTCTGGGCAGAGATACCTGGGCTCTCACCTGTAATTGAGCCAACCAAGAAATTATATTTGCTTTTTAGAGAGAGCCTCCAACAAGTTATACATGCACTTGAGAATAAGACCTCCCAGTGCCTTAAGAGATGGAGCTCAGGGAGGCAGCGGGAAAGATGCTCCTGCCCTCACCCAGGAGAGATGGTGGAGCTGGGAGAGGAGGGACACGCTCCCTGGGACCCAGCAGATGGACTCACCTCAGCAAATAGATGCAACCATGTGTGGGGAGTGGGGAGGCCCAGGGAGGCATCCAGGTCAGTGGTCTTAATCCTGGCTATACACTGGAATCTCCCAGGACCCTTAAAATATAACTGTACTTGGACTGCAGAGCCCCTGGTTCCATGGTCTGTGCGGGGTGGGCAGCATGGAATCTGTAACACTAAACACACAGGATCGAGAACCATGTATCTAGGCTGCCATTAGCTATGATGGGGATACACAAGACAGGGGTGCACAGTTACCATCTATACCATAGGATAGGTGTTCATTAAACCCTGTTAAAATGAAAGTGTGACCCAGCTGGTTACACTTTCATTTTAATAGGATTTAGTGAGCACCTATCCTGTGATAGCTAAGATACAGAGGCTCCTGAGATACAGAGATGACAATGATCTTCAGAAACACTGAGCAGACATAAGAAAGGGAGAGTCTGGCCTTCACCATTAATTCCTCCATCCATCCATCCATCTACACTTCCTCCATCTACCATCCATTCACCACCCTCCATCAATCCATCCATTGATACATCAGTTTCTCCATCTATCCTTCCATCCATCCACCATTCATCTCTTCTTCCCTCCTTCCTCCTTCCCTTCATCCATTCATTGACCATCCATCCATCCCTCAACCCATCCATCTGCCTATCCATCTGTTTTTCTGTCCATCGATCCTGTATTCCTCCAACCCCTCCTCCACCATTACTAAGCCCAGGTGGCACTACTCTCCCCCTCACAACCCCACCATCCTTATCATTCTCTCCAAACTGCTTCTTTCACATGGACCTTCTGTCCTGATTGTTGCATGGGACCCACCCTACTAAAGCTACATGGCTTTGATCAGCAATCCCAATCCCAGAGTAGAGGAGGGGAAGTGAGCCCTTAACTGCCGTGATGTTTCCAGGGAGATGTTGGGTATTCTGGATTACTAGTCCAGATGTTTGGCTTTAATTTTTCTCTCTAGTAGACCCCAATTGTGGTAGAAAAAAAATGTCCCAGCTTTGGACCCAAACAGATTGGATTCAAATGCTGGTTTTGCCAATTTCTGCCTAAATGACTTTAGGCAAATTCCTTCACCTTGACCCCCTGGAGCCTCAGTTTCCTCACCTAGAAATGGTCAGTAATATTATTTACCTCCCAGGATGGCCATGGAGCTTAAAATAGATGATTGTGCCCCACAAAACACATGAGCAGTGTTTATAAATAAATATTATTTTAAGCTTTGAAGGTTGACTGGGTTCTCAGCCCTGTCTGCCTGCTGGGTGTGCAGACCCGAGGCCAGGGTCCCACCCTTGTAGAATGTCATCTGTGGGTGTAGGGTTGGCCCGGCACTGGTAGGTGCTAACACTCCTCAGAGGAGTAACGCTTCTCTGAGCAGACATAAGAAAGGGACAGTCTGGCTTTCACGCCACCATTAATTCCTCCATTCATCCATCCAACCATCCATTCACCATCAATCCTTTTACACAGGGTAAAAGGAAAAGAAAATCTTTGGACACCAATTCACTCTGCCAAAAGAGAAAAATTAAGCTGAAAGCTGAGTCGTGCAAGAAACTAAGACAGCCACAGATAAAAGGTTAAAAACCTCCACAGGTAGCTCTTGGGTTCATCTTATCAAGTGCTGATGTACTGAGCGCAAGAGGAATACATAACTGACCATTCCCCTACCTGCCCCTTTTCTGTTGCAGCATGTGGATTCAGCAACGTGACCATCCCCTCCCTCCAGCCTGCTTTTCCCCTTTAAATATTGATGCCCTTAAAGGCATCTTTGGGAAAAGGCACAGACCACTGAATGTTCCTGTGGATTTGTGTTCCCTTTTTTCCATGTATGTCTTTAACCTTGGCAAAATAAACCTCTAAATTGACCGAGACCTGTCTCAGATACTTTTTGGATTCCATAAGGTTCAGTCTGGTTTAAGAACCATGGATTTAGGGTTTGTCAAACTGATATGATTTTTTAAATTCCCTACAGGGTCAATGTGCAGATTTAAAGACCCCTCCACTAGCCCTGGGCTAAGGTCAGGGGATCCATATGTTTAACAAGCAGCCCGGATTCTCCAGATAGCCTGGGCAAGCTTTAAAAAGCCCTGCAGACATTCCGATTAAACAAAGGTGCACAGAACCCGTATCTGCCATTTATTAGCTGGGGACCTTGGGCAAGGAAGGTACTCAACCTCCGTATTCCTCAGTTCCTTAAGTGCAAAATGGGGACAATGACTGTGCCTCCGTCATGGGGTTGTGATGCAGGAACAGGGGACGTATGTCATGGGGTCAGCTCTAGCATTCTGGTCATCCTTACCATAGCACCTGCCATCTTGGTGACAGCCTGAACACAAAGTCTTCACACCCTTGAAGTGGCCATAGAGGGGATGAGATATGGATGGGGAAGAGGCATTCCAACTGAAGACCCCTGCTTTGGGCCAAAAACACATCTATGTTTTGTGTTTGGAGTCCTCTAGGTTGTGACTTTTTTTTAGATACTGGTTGTCCGGCAATGTGCGCTGAAAATCCACTCCTATGACCAACATATCATCAAAGCATTTTGCTCGGCTAGGCGTTCTCCCAACCCAAGGACCCCATGAAGAAAGAAATGAGGGTCCTACTCAGCACCAGCCACTGGAGGGGCTGCCCAGCATCCCTCAGTTCTCATAAACTTACGCTTTGGAGTAATTCAGAACAAAGTCCACTCCTTTCTCACTATCAAACTGGATATCACGGGGTAAATCCTTGTGGCATTTGGCATCAATGCTCAAGGGGAAGCCAGGGTTCCACTCCATCCATCTGAGCATGAGAAAGGAGAAGAAATTAGATTAAATGCCGGCCTTTGGTCTGCTTCCTCAGCTGGGGGTTGCCTACACTGTCTGACGATATTACACGAGGAGGTAGATGTACCCACAAAAAAGTCAACACATCGCAGGCTGATCCTATATCCAGTAAGGTTCTGGAACTTCTTCCAAAGTCCAGCAGCACCAACTTTGCTGTGCCCTGAGCATCAGAGTGGGAACCCTGGGACTGGGCTTACGGTGGTACAGGTGGGCACCAGTGCGTATAAAGCTCTGAAGATAGCCTCAGGAGACCTCACCTACTAGAGGTGTCACTGAACAGCAGAGGCCTGCCTTGCCAGTCGCTGGAGGTAGAAGGGGCTAAGGCTGCCCAGCCATGCCCAACCTGGATATCCACCATTCTGCCAACTTGGTCAGTGTGTGCCCTGGACTGTATGCAAGTCCTGAGTGTGGCATTTCAGGAAATGGGACCGTTCTTACGCCTTCACAATAGGGCCATAAAGCAGCAGGTCGCCTGGCAGAGTGCTCCAGGCACAAATGGCTGAAAGGCTTCCCTCTCTCACCTGCTGGCCAATAGCAGGTTCAGAGATTGTTAAAATCAAAACAGCTTCCCACAAAACAAGCCATGCACTGCATCCAGTAAACATGCTCAAATCTGGCACCTTTGAAGCTTATCCTGTGGCATTGGGCATTTGGGTTTTTGAAAAATGTTTATTTTACTTTTCCTTTTGTTTACTTATTGACTAAACTTAAACTGAAAATGTCAGAGGTGTTTGAACCAGAGTGACTCCATCTTGAACAGGGGCTGGGTAAATTAAGGCTGAGACCTACTGGGCTGCATTCCCCGGAGGTTAGGCATTCTAAGTCACAGGATGAGACAGGATGTTGATGCAAGATACAGGTCACAAAGACCTTGCTGATAAAACGGGTTGTGGTAAAGAAGCTGGCCAAAACCCAACAAAACTAGACCAGCCTGGCCATCATGGTGAAACCCCACCTTTATTAAAAAAAAAGAAAAAAAGACAGTAATTTTAAAAAGGCCAGGTGCTGTGGCTCGTGCCTGTAGTCCTAGCACTTTGGGAGGCTGAGAGATGGGTGGATCACCTGAGGTCAGGAGTTCAAGACCTGCCTGGCCACCATGGTGAAACCCCATCTTTATTTAAAAATAAAAAAGAAAGAAAGTAATTAAAAACCCAACAAAACTAAGATGGTGACGAAACTGACCTCTGGTCATCCTCACTACTCATTAAATGCTAATTGTAACGTATTAGCATGCTAAAAGACACTCCCACCGGTCTTATGACAAATGCCATGGCAATGTTAGGAAGTTACCCTATATGGTCTAAAAAAGTGAGGAACTCTCAGTTCCTGGAATTGCCCACCCCTTTTCTGGAAAAGTCATGACTAATTCACCACTCTTTAGCACATGATCAAGAAGTAACTGTAAGTATGCTCAGTCGAGCAGTCCATGCTGCTGCTCTGCCTATGGAGTAGCCATTCTTTATTGCTTTACTTTCTTTTTTTTTTTTTTTTATTGCATTTTAGGTTTTGGGGTACATCTGAAGAACATGCAAGATAGTTACATAGGTACACACATGGCAGTGTGATTTGCTGCCTTCCTCCCCTTCACCTGTATCTGGCATTTCACCCCATGCTCTCTCTCCCCAACTCCCCACCTCCCACTGTCCCTCCCCTATTTCCCCCCAACAGACCCCAGTGTGTAGTGCTCCCCTCCCTGTGTCCATGTGTTCTCACTGTTCAACACCCGCCTATGAGTGAGAACATGCGGTGTTTGATTTTCTGTTCTTGTGTGAGTTTGCTGAGAATGATGGTTTCCAGGTTCATCCATGTCCCTACAAAGGACACAAACTCATCGTTTTTGATGGCTGCATAATATTCCATGGTGTATATGTGCCACATTTTCCCTGTCCAATCTATCATCGATGGGCATTTGGGTTGGTTCCAGGTCTTTGCTATTGTAAACAGTGCTGCAATGAACATTTGTGTGCATGTGTCCTCATAGTAGAACGATTTATAATCCTTTGGATATATACCCAGTAATGGGATTGCTGGGTCAAATGGAATTTCTATTTCTAGGTCCTTAAGGAATCGCCACACTTTCTTAATAAACTTGCTTTCACCTTATGGACTCGCCCTGAATTATTTCCTGCGGAGGTCCAAGAACCCTCTCTTGGGGTCTGGATCAGGACCCTTTTTTCCAGTAACAAAAACAAAATTCACATTTTAGGATTTTAGCTTTTTCATTTGTATTCCTAATTCTCCTTCCTTTTAAAACTTTCTTGTGTGGGGAAGGTAAAATGTTGAGATTTTAGGTCATAAAAAAGTTCTGCGTTCATTTAATACAATCTTGTGTTTTGACTTTCCCCAAATCCCAACTGTCACAGTGTCCTGCTGGCCCATTAGGGTCCTAAGGCCTGCTCCTTAGGATCAAAAAAAAGGTGAACATGGATCAGATATGATCCTTCTGACAACAAATGCATTTTGTCAGATGTTTTCTGTTATGTGGCACTTTACATTTCTCACTGTTGGTTTATTTATAATATTCTGCTTCCTCAGACTTTAAGAAAACCTTCCACTTTTTGCTGTTTGTATTAATGCCAATGCTAGTATGTTAACAAGCATAAAAATATGGACAAGTCTACAAGTGTCTTTGTTTTGTTTTGGAAAATGACTCAAGGCATCTTCAATATATATCTAAAATTGAGCCAGTCAATTTGGTAACCTCACTGGTAGTAATGATCAATTAATTAGCTATCATTAGTCACATCGACTTAAATATTACTGATGACTTTCTTCTTGCCTAGACAGTTCAAGGACTCTAGCTAATTTCACAAGCTCAGTGGAGCTGGATGTTTTTTAGTATGTAAACAATAAGCCCTGCAAGGACATCTGTGCCAGAAAATGGCATTCATGTTTTCTTAAGTGAGTAGTCCACTTGGACAGATGTGGAATACTTTTTCAGCACCAAAAAGACCTTCTCACCCCATGCCCTGCTTTGGTCTGTGGAGGGTGGCAGCAGCAATGGGCAGAAATGCCCCACTTGGGTGATTAGAAGATGATGGCCTCCCAGCACATGAGGACAGGACAGCTTGCTTGCTAGTTTACTACTTCCCCCTGAAATCAAATATCTATGTCCCTTCCACTGCAGGTCACTGCTGCCTGAGAGACCCCGATGGACTGACCTGCACAGGAGCCAAAGGCCTGCATAGCCACAGACATTAACCGGCAGAGAAGGACTCCCACTCCATTGAGGAAAGCCAAGTGGAACACCCAGGCAGAAGGAACAAAGAAGTAGAAAGCATTTAATTTATTGGGGAAAAAAAAATAAGAGCGAGCGAGAGAGAAAGCAAGAGAACCAGAGAGAGAATGAGAGACAGACAGAGATCCTGAGGAGATGCTGTTAGATAATTCGAATGTAAAAAGACTTTCTGTAACCACAAACATGAATTCTGAATGAAGATTTCAATAGAGAAACAGGCAAAGAGAATAGTCACTGTGAGATGTTAGTCTCTTGTGTTAAAAGAAAAACCTTAGACAAATTAAATTTAACAGAGTTTAACCGAGCAAAAAACAATTCAAGAATCAGGCAGCCCCTAAAGCAGAGCAGTCTCAGAGTGACTTTGGTGCTGCCTTGTAGTTGGACAGGATTTACAGGCAGAAAAAGGAAAGTGACGTACAGAAAATGGAAGTGAGGTAGAGAAACAGCCAGGCTGCTGATGGCTCAGCCTTAATTGAGCCCAGTTTGAACAGCTGGCTGCGGTGATTGACTGAGACTCGCGTACTTGCTAAGAGAGTAGGTGACAGTCTGTTTACACGTCCAGTTAGGTTACAGTTCACTATGTACAGAGAAACTTTTGGGCTGAATTTAAAATACTTAAGGAGAAAGGTTTAGGCTAAACTTACTAACACTAGAAGAGAGACGATGTTCATTCAACAACTAATTATGGTGCACTTACTATGTGCCAATAAGTGCTTTGTGCAAAATAGAAGAACAGGTAACCCAAATATGGGCAAAACTACAAAGAAATGGAAGCCACACGCGTGCCTGTAATCCCAGCTACTCAGGAAGCTGAGGCAGGAGAATTGCCTGAACCCAGGAGGCGGAGGTTGCGGTGAGCCGAGATCGCGCCATTGCACTCCAGCCTGGGTAACAAGAGCGAAACTCCGTCTCAAAAAAAAAAAAAAAAGAAAAAAAAAAGAAATGGAAGCCACAAATGAAACTATGAGAGACATAAAGACCAAAAATAAAATTCTAAGCCCCTCAACTGACTGATGGGCCCTCCCCTTGGCCAAGGGCACTCCAAAGTTAACCTTCAGGCCATGATGGGAGTAAGTGGCTCTACATGCCTCATTGTATTCTCCTCCTTCTTGGAAATCAGGCACAGCTGATCAGCATTAATGTCAACACAGAGCGTTAAGGCTGATAGAACAGACTCTTTAAGATTGATAAGAAACATTTAGAATAGATTCTCCCTGAAGTCTGCTACCTGGAGGCTTCATCTGCATAATAAAAACTTTGTCTCCACAATCTTATTTTAACCTAGACATTCCAAGTCTTTGGATAATAATCCTTTCAAGCAGTTGCCAATCAGAAAATCTTTGAATGCACCTATGACCTGGAAGCTCCCTTTCCCCAAGTTGTCTCACCTTTCCAAATTGAACCACTCACTGTCCATCTTACATGTATTGATTGATGTCTTATGTCTCCCTAAAATGTGTAAAACCAAGCTGTACCTCAACCATCTTGGTGTATGTTCTCAGGATCTCCTGGGGTCACTCATATTTGCCTCAGAATAAATCTCTTCAACTATTTCACAGAGTTCAACTCTTTTCATTGACAGACATGAAAACCAGTTACAGATGTAATATGCAAGGAGTAAGGGCTCCAGAAGGAGAGAGAAAAATATATGGAGAAGTGAAAAAAATCAAAGAAATACAAGAGCTTCTTTAAGCTGAAAAAGACTTAAAGTCTGTGAAAGGAAATTAAATTTTGGGACCCCAAACTCATTTAGCCAAAGGGAAATGTCAAGCTGGGAACTATGTCATGCAAACCTACCTCCCTCTTTCGGGTCCTAAATAAAATGGTTACGATGAAAAATGCGTCCACCATATTTTGCTCACAAGGAAATTCCTAATGAACCGTTAAAATTTCACCATGGCAATGCAAATTGATAACTTATCTTTACAAGTGCAGTCACCCCACCCACCAGATCCAAATGCATATCTGATTGTTCCCCTGTCCAATTTTGTCTATATTCTCTTATGTAAAATGCAGATTCCCTGCATTTTTCCTTAGCTTCATTTGTTTATGTCATCTTACGTTTAAAAAAATGCAGATTCACTGAGCCAGACAGAGGTGTGAATGACTATTTTTCCCTGCCCGGGTCTTATATGAAAGCTGTGTACTTATCAATATCCCGCTCTTTCTTCTTTAGATTTGGAGCCCTCAAAATCATCCTCAGAGAAAGGCATAGACCTGTCTCCTGGGCATGCGTCCTTAACTTTCGCAAATAAATCTCCTAAAATGATTGAGACTTGCCTCATCACTTTTCTCAATTGACAAGTCCTAGGTGGGAAAAAAAAAAAGGAAAAAGACACACCTAGGTATATACTGATTAAATTTTAAAATGGCCAAAAGACAGGAGAGAGAGAAATAGAGAGAGAAGGAAAGAGATGCAGAGAGTAAGAGAGAGAGAGGAAGAAAGGGGAGGGAGGGAGATAGAAACCCTAGGAAAAGAAACATAATCAAACTACCATTAGATTTCTGCCTTGTCGTTCTGGAAATGGGAAAACTGAAGCGTATATAGACTTTTTTTAGATTGTCATCCAAACCTCTCATATCATCATCAATGAGGGCAGGGAAATCTGTTTTGAGGGGACGGGTTGGGGGACAGGGGGACAAGCACAGACTCAGATCTTACACTACACATAGACCTTCTGAGGAAATTAATTGAACAAGTTCAGGTGAGCAAAAATTAAATTAGAATGAACCAATAAACTCCTAAATACAGTAAAGAATATTCACCATAAAACTACAGCAAATATAATAATAAACAAATAAAAATATGAGCGGGATGTTCATCATTACTACAACTACTTGTTTTGGGAATTCCAGCCATGTAATAAGAAAAGAGTATCAGTAGAGGAAATAATGGAAAGTAAGAGAGAATATTATTATCATTTAGAAAATGTGAGCACATTAACCAGACTCACTAGCAACAAACAAACAAAAACAAGTGATTAGAATCAATGAAAGAATTCAGTAAAGTGCCAACACACAGTAAATATAAGAAACAAGTAATTTACCTTTATCCCAGCAACATTTTTGCAAACAGAAAAATCTACTCAGAACAGCAAATGCTAAATGTAGAGTAGCTAGAAAAGTGAAGGACCTGCATGAAGAAAACTAGAAACTCTGGAAGGACACGACACAGGGTCTGGAGAGGTGGAAAGACACGCTGTGTTCTTGTATGGAAAGGCTGAATCACACTAAAATGCCAGCAAATAACACAGTTATGTGAAATGCAAAGTAATTCTCATTATGAAAATCTTAAAAAACAGTGAGATATGAAACAGACATTAACATTTATTATAAAGTTATGATAACCAAAAGGTGGTGCTGGGGTCTGGAGTAGAAAGATAGGCTATCACGAAGTCCAGAAACAGACCCAGAAACTATGTGTACATGATACAAAACTCACCAACACTTATTTACTGCTTTCTATGTGCCAAATACTATTCTCTGTGTTTTCATTGTTTAACCTATTATCTCAAAACCCCTAAAAGGAAGGCACTGTTATTTCCCCCATTTTACAGATTAGGAAACTGAGGCACAGAGAGATTAAACAACTTTCAAAGGACTGCAGTAACTGTGAGTTGAGCCCAGACGCTCAACTCCAGAGCTCATGCATGTTGTGACAGCCATCCTATGCCAGCTAGTACCGTGGGTGTCATCATCCCTGTCATCCCAAGTCAAGAAGAAGGAATGTGTTTCATAACGAATGCTGCTGGGAGAGTTCCACCCCTACTTTGCAGCATGTATGAAAACATGTGGCAGGAGTGGGGCATGGTGGCACACACCTGTAGCCCCAGCTACTTGGGAGGCTGAGGTGAGAGAATGGTTGGAGCCTGGGAGTTTGAGGCTGTAGTGAACTGTGATCACGCCACTGCACTCCAGCCTAGGAAACAGAGCAAGACTCTGTCTCAAAAAAAAAAAAAAGGTAGATGAATGAAAGGTCTAAACTCAAAGAGGAAATTGTAAATGTATTAGACAAAAATACAGGGGAAGTATTTATGTAACACTGGGGTGGAGAGGGCTTTCTTAAGCAAAGCAGGAAACCCAAAATTTCTAGATGTAAACAATACATAGTTAAGAAAATAAAGAACTAAAATCTCCCGTGGCAAAAGCAACAGAAGACAAATAATAAACGCTATACATATATAATAAATGGATACTATCCTGATATAGAAAGAGCTCCTTTAGATTGATAATTGAAAGAACCCCCAGGGGAAAAAGCTTATAAATAGGTAATGCTGTGATGCTTAATTTGTTAGTGGTCAGAAGAGTGCAGATTAAAGCAACAATAAGGTCTTAGGGGTTTTTAGGTTGTCAAACAAGGTCATTAGGTACAGACAAATGTATGAATGGGTAAAAGTATCTTTTCATACATAGTTGGTGGGACTGTAAATTACTATACAATTTTGTGAAAGGATTTTTGTCAGTGTTTCTTAAAATAAAAAAAATGCTGATTAGTTCCAGCAATCTGAGATCTGGAAATGGATCTGCCAGTAATTAAAACCCCAGTACATCAAAATGTTTGTACAAGGTTAGTTCTGACAGCATTGTTTATACTGCAGAACCCAAAACAAATAAACACACCTACAAACAGGAAATGAACTGAACATCAGTCAATAGGGGAATGGCTGAGTTAATTATGGTGCATTCACAGAAGGCAAGAAATAAGTACAAATTTAAGAAGAGGAAAATAAATGAGGCACTATTTCACACACAAGAATGAAACCATCTGAAGATGCGAAGTGCTGGTGATGCAGGGAAAAAGTGAATCTCAAAAACAGCTGCTGAGGTGTCCATTGGCAGAATGCCTTTTGAAAACAATCAGCAATGTCTAGAATGCTTAAGAACACATGTGGTCTGCAACCCTGCAACTCTACTTGGAATATTCCCTACAGTAACTCTTCCATGAGAACGCAGAGAGATGTGTGAGGAAGCTCATTGTTGCTTGGTTTGTAACAGCTAGAAATTAAAGACAGCCACGTGCCCATCAGCAGGAGAGCGGATGGATGCATGGGTTATTCAGATACTGATGTGCCATGAAGAAGTTAACTGCATGAACCACATCTATCTGTGTCAACCAGATCCTCTTTAATACAGAATGATGAGTGGAAAGTGCAGGTCACAGAATGATTAGATTAAATGATGTTGATTAACAAACACCCACACTTTGCCATTTACTGCGTGTATGGGTATACATGTTAATGCCGACAGATGCGGTCACATTGGGAGAGCACAGGCTGTGGGCTATGACCTGGGTCGGCTTCTCCTTCTCCCTGCCTGGCTGAGTGAGTCAGGAGGGCACGCAAGAAGCAGCAGCTTTCTGACATAGTGGAGACTATTCTTAGTCATTGCTTTACTTCCAAACTCTGATCTAGAAGCCTGAAAAATCTTGTGAAAGAGGAACTCCAGGATTGTGCAGACAGTGCAAAGTTCAGTGCTTCCTGAGCGGAAGCAAAGGAGGGTGTCTGAAAAGGACAGAAGAGTGGAAGCAGGAAGAATAAAATGATTAGATCTAAGAAAGGGGGAAACTATCTCACCAGAAGCTCCCTGCTGCAAGATTGTGATGATGTTAAGCAGCTCCTAGAGAATCCCGCTAATTTGTTATCTTGGATGAGTAGACAGCTAGTCTAATTAGGTTCCAACTAATGCATACTAAAGTGCTAATGGCTTATAACAAATTAAATAAATTTTACAGGCATTTTATCTTAACCTAGCTTCACAGGCCAGAAGTACTCTGAGAACTGGCTGCAGGGGTTTTGCCAGGTGGCTGAAACAGGGAGGGAAGTTGAGGAAGAAGCATAGTGACAACAGCTCTTTGTGCTGGGAGGCAGAGCTCAAGTACAACGTGTGTACTGCACCAGGTACAAAAGTCTGAAAACATGATATGGTGCCTGAGCTGAGAGGCTTGAGCACAAATACTCAAAAACAAATCACACATTCATATACCCTTAACATGACCCACAGCACAGCAGGTTACTCTCCCACACTTGACACTAATGGCATGATAGTTTTATTTTTAATTTTTCAATTGGGAAATAGAATATATAAAATACGTATGGATATGGATATGGATATGTGCATACACACACTCACACTTTCAGAAAAATGCACAAAACACCCGTACGACCACCATCCAGGTAAAAAATCAGAACACTGTCTGTACCCTCACCCCCATCTTTCCCAATCAACACTTCTTCTACCCCCAGTAATCACCATGGTTGGCTTTATGATAATCATTTCCTTGTTATTGTTTATGGTTCCACTACTACACATCTCCCTAAACAATTTAATTCCAAACTAATGGATTAGCCAGACACGCTTCTGGCTTCTTTCCTTCAACATGGCATCAGTGAGGTTTGTCCATGTTGTTCTGTTAGCAGCAGTTTGTTGATTTTCCTTGCTGTGTAGAATTCTCCTTGATTATTTATTTCTCTATTCTACTACTGTTGGACATTGAGTTGCTGCCATTTTTGGCCATCATGAGTAATGCTTGAGTATCTAGGTGCACATGTACACAAATTTGGATCCAGTTTAGGATTTCTGTGTCATAGATTATAATGTAGCTTCAGTTTTGCTAGATATTGCAAAACTGTTTTCCATGGAGGTCGTATCAACCTGTCCTCCTGCCAGCGGTATGTGGGTGTTCCCAGCCCTCTGGATCTTCTTTAATACTCAGGCATTGTCAGTTGTTGGAGTGGTGCCCATCTGGGAGGCATGAGTGTGGCAGTAGCAGCAGTTCACTGTGATCTCCTGATTTCCCTGATTCCTAATGAAGCTGAGCACCTGTTCTATACTTGCTGCTCACATTTTGTACAGTGACTACTCAGACCTCTTGCCCATTTTCTACTGAATGATGGTCCCCTTCTTACAGATTTGCAGGTCCTTCACATACTAGGAATAATTCTCGTCAGTCACTCCATGACTTGGCTTCACACTCTCCCGGTGTCTTTCAATGAACAGAGTGTCCTTGTCTTGAGGGAGGTGAACTTACCAATTTTTCCTTGGCATTTAATATGTTCTGAGTCTTGTTAGAAAAACCTTTTTAGCTTGAAACCAGGAAAAATAATAACCTGTAGTCTAAACGTCTTAGTTTTGCCTTTAACTTTTAAGTCTAATCAACCCCAAACTGAGCCTCCTGAATGGCAAGAGGTGGAGTCTGATTTCTTCTCCTTCTCCTTCAGCCCTCCCCGCGGGCCTGTCCTCCAGATGCACATCCAGCGGCCTAGTGCCACCCATCAGCCAAGCCCTCCATACAGACTCGGGACCCACATACATGTGGCTGTTTCTTGTTTCTTTATTCTGTTTCATGGAATGTTTTTGATGAAACAGGGGATGGAGCCAAAAATAGTTTTGAGGCTGGGGTAATTGTGTTCTTGGTGTGGGATTTCTCACCCCTTGACAGCGGTGGGTGGCTGGGCATAGGGGAAGAAGGAGATACAGGGTTGAGAGATGCTGTTGCAAGTTAGAAAACTTTAAAAAAAGAAGATACTGCTCAGCTATGGCAAGTGTTTGATGAAATAGGGACTCATACATGGCTCGTGAAAACTGGTTAAAGATTTTTGAGGAGAAATTTGTCAATGTATACTAATAACTTTCACTATTTGGTAATTTCACATCTGGACATCGATCCTAGGAAAATAGTTAATAATGCATAAAAATTTCATATATAAGACTTTTCACATGGCTTATAAGAATTAAAAAGTGAGAAACCTCCTAAACGTCCAGTGAGGTGGGTGTTGAAGTGAATGATGGGGCATCTATGCAATGGAACATTACGTAGAAGCTAAAATCATGCTCATGATAAATGATTCTGCTATACTGCTAAGGGCAGCAAGGAGGATGCAAAGTGGCGTATGTGTAGCACAATCCCACATTTTAAAAAGTGAGTAAGACAAAGCGAAAACAACTAAACATGAATTATAGGTATTTTTCTGCTTCTATATTGTCTTCTTTCCTTTACTTTATTGAGTTAAAAAAGAACAACCCAGACATACTACATATTCCCTGTAAGAAGTGTCAGCTATTGAGGGATATGTAGAAAAGTATCACAACATTGGCTCCCAGAAACCCCTCCACAGCTTCACTGTCCACATAGAACGATTCCTTCCACTTCTTTCCCTTGGAAGGAGGAACAGACTCAAACGTATCCAGGGGCCAAAGCAGGAAATTAAATGAAAGAAGCTTTGATATAGACAACAGACAGGTGTGGACTGAGGAACCCTGAGGAATATCCCTGTTTACTCAAAAGTCCACAATGATCCATTGAACACTTGTAGAGGCTGTATACAGCCCATCAGCCACCCATTTCCAGAGGAGCACTCAATAATGTGTTATTATTATCTTCCAAAAAGATTGATTGAGATACATTTACATACCATTAAATTCACCCTTCAAAGTATGCTATTGAAAGATTTTCAACATATTTGCAGAGTTGTATGTGTAATCATCATTATAACCTAATTTTGAAATAATCTCATCCCCAAAGGACACCTCAAACCCATTAACACTCCCTCCTTGCTCCCCCTCCCCAACTCCTAGTCTTAGGCAACTATTTACCTACTAATCTGACTCTGTGTGTTTGACTACTCTGGACGTTTCATACAGATAAAATCATACAATATGGGGTCCTCTGTGTGTGAGTTTTCCATTCAGCATAAGGTTTTTGAAGTTCATTCACTGTTTGGCATGTATCTGTAGTTCATTTCTTTCTTTTCTTTTTTTTTTGAAATGGAGTCTTGCTCTGTTGCCCAGTCTGGAGTGCAGTGGTGCGATCTTGGCTCACTGCAGTCTCCGCCTCCTGGGTTCAAGTGATACTCCTGCCTTGGCCTCCCAAGCAGCTGGGATTACAGGTATGCACCACACTGACTGGCTAACTTTTGCACTTTTGCAGAGACAGGGTTTCACCATGTTGGCCAGGCTGGTTTTGAACTCCTGACCTCTAGTGATCCGCCATCTCAGCCTCCCAAAGTGGTGGGATTACAGGCGTGAGCCTCCGCATCCGGCATTCATTCCTTTTTAATGCCAAATAATATCCCACTGTATGGATTAACTACATTTGGTCTATTCATTCCTTAGTTACAGAATTTAGGTTGTTTCTACTTTTTGACTATTGTGAAGAATGCTGCTATAAATATGTGTGTACAAGTTTTTGTATGGATGTATGGTTTCATTATTCTTGGGTAGAGACCTAGGAGTAGAATTGCTGGGTCATATTGTAGCTGGGTTTAGGATTTTGAGGAACCGCTACCCTGTTTTCTGACGTGACTGCATCATTTTACATTCTGGTTGTAGCATCAGGGGTCTAGTTTCTCTGGCAGCACTTGTCTTTATGTTGGTCTTTATGTCTTTTTTATTCTAACCATAGAATAAAATCATATTAGTGGGTGTGAAATTGTATCTAGTGGTTTTGATCTGAATTTTCCTGATGATTAATAATGTTGAGCAATACCACATGCTTATTAGACATTCATAGATTTTCTCTGGACAATTATTTAATTAAATCCTTTGCTAATTTTTAAACTGGGTTATTTGTACAGAATTTTAACAAATTGGGTTGTCAGAGTTCTTTATATATTCTGGATACAAGTCCGTTATCAGACATATGATTTAGGTATTTTCTCCATTCTGTGGGTTTTCTTTTCACTTTATTGATGATGTCCTTTGAAGCACAGATATTTTACATTTTGATGACATCTAACTTGGCTACTTTCTTTTGCTGTCTGTGTGTCTGGTGCCATACCTAAGAGGCTTTGCTAAACCCAAGATTATGAAGGCTTACTTGTATGTTTTCTTCCAAGACTGTTATGTTGTTAGCCCTTACTTTTAGGTCTATCATCCATTTCTTTTTTTTTTTTTTTTTTAGACAGAGTTTTGCTCTTGTTACCCAGGCTGGAGTGCAATGGCTCGATCTTGGCTCACTGCAACCTCCGCCTCCTGGGTTCAGGCAATTCTCCTGCCTCAGCCTCCTTAGTAGCTGGGATTACAGGCACATGCCACCATGCCCAGCTAATTTTTTGTATTTTTTTAGTAGAGACGGGGTTTCACCATGTTGACCAGGATGGTCTCGATCTCTTGACCTCGTGATCCACCCGCCTCAGACTCCCAAAGTGCTGGGATTACAAGCTTGAGCCACCACGCCCGGCCCTATCATCCATTTCTAATTAATTTTTAAATTTCTTTAGCAGCATTATTGAAATATAAGTCACATACTATAAAATTTATCAATTTAAAGTGTTCAATTCAAGGCTATTTAATATTAGTTTTTACACATATGGGAACCATCAATTTTAGAACATTTTCATCCCCATTAAAAGGAACCTTGTATCCTTTAGCTGTCACTCCCATGACCACCCCTTCACTCCCTATCCTGAGGCAACTAGTAATTTACTTTCGTCTGTACAGATTTTTCTTTTCCAGAAAAAGGAATCATACAATATACAATCTTTTGTGACTGTTTTCTTTCACTTAGCCTAATGTTTTCAGGGTTCATCCATGTTGTAGCATGGGTCAGTATTTCATTCTTTTTTCATGGTCAAATTATATAGATATACTCTATTTTATCCATTCATCCATTAATGGGTTGTGTACAACCATTAATTACCAAAGGGTGTGCACAACGCTTGAGTTGTGTACACCTTTTGATAATTATGGATAATGCTGCTATAATCATGCATGTACATTCATTTCTGTTGGGAATATGCTTAGGAGTGGAAATGCTGTCATATTGTAACTCTCTGTTGAACAGTTAGGAGCTAGCGGACTGTTTTCCCAAGCAGCTGTGCCATTTTACATTCCCACCAGCAGTGTATGAGGGTTCTGATTTCTCCACATCCTTGTCAACACTTGTTCTTGCTTGATTTTTTGATTCTAGTTATCCTAGTGAGTAGGAAGTGGTCTCTCATTGTGGTGTTGATTTGCATTTCTTAGATGGCTAATGGATTGAGCATATTTTATGTGCTGGTTGTCTATTTGTATATCATTCTTGGAGAAATATCTATTCAGATCCTCCCTCATTTTTTAAAGGCTGTCTTTTATTATTGAATTGTAAGAGTTCTTTATAAATTCTGAATGGAAGGCCCTTATCAGATATACAATTTGTAAATATTTCTTCCATTCTGTGGTTTGTCTTTTCACTTTCTTGATGGTGTTCTTTGAAACATAAAGATTTGTAAATTTGATGACATTGGTGTCATATCAAGAGTCCTTTGTCAAATCCAAAGTCATGAGGTTTACTCCTGTGTTTTCTTGAAAGAGTTTTAAGCCAGGTGCAGTGGCTCACGCCTGTAATCCAAGCACTTTGGATGCCAAGGCGGGCAGATCACCTGAGGTAGCGAGTTCAAGACCAGACTGACCAACATGATGAAACCCCGTCTTAAATAAATAAATAAATAAATAAAAATAAATTTAAAAAAAAATAAGAAAGAGTTTTAGCACTTACATTTAGGTAAGTATTTGATCCATTTTGAGTTAATTTGTGTATATGGTGTAAGCTAAGGGTCCAACTTCATTCTTTTGCATGTGGCTATCCAGTTTTGCCAGGGCCATTTGTGAAAACGGCTATTATTTCTCTGTTAAGTTGTCTTGCTGTTTCGGTCCAAAATTAATTGGCCATAAGTGTGAGGGCTTATTTCTGGACTCTCAAGTCTATTTCGTTGATCTATATATCTATCCTTATGCCAATACCACATTGTCTTGAATACCACAGCTGTGTAGTAATTTTAATATTGAGAAATACAAGTACTTCAACTTTTTTTTTTTTTAATCAAGATTGTTTTGGCTATTCTGGGTCCCTTCCATTTCCATATGAATTTTAGGAGCAGCTTGTCAATTTCTGCAAAAAAGTCAGCTAGAATTTTGATAAGAACGGTGTTGAACCTGTACATTACTTTGGGGGGTATTGCCATTTTAACAAAATTAAGTCCTCTGATTTATGAACATGAAATGTCTTCCAGCCTATTTAGACCTTCTTTAATTATGTTAACAATGTTTTGTAGTTTCATTGCACAAATCTCAGACTACTTTGTTAGGCTTATTCATAAATGTGTATTATTTTTTGATGCTATTGTAAATTGAACTTTTTCTTACTTTTATTTTCAGATCATTGGTTGCTGATGTATAGAAAAACAATTGATTATCTTGTATCTTGCAACCTTGCTGGTTTATATTTCTAATAGTTTATTTTGGTGAATGCCTTTGGATTTACTATATATAAGATCATGCTTTGATCTTATATCTAAAAATGGTGATAGTTTTAATTGTAAATTGTGATAGTTTTACATACTATACTCCAGTGTGGGTGCCTCTACTTATCTTTTTCTTCCCTAACTGACCTTGCTAGACCCTCCAGTACAATGTTGAATAGAAAAGTATGATGTCAATTGTGAATTTTCAAACCTTTATCGGGTTGAGGACATTCTTTTCAATTCCTATTTTTTGAGTGTTTTTATCACATTGGATTTTGTCAAATGCTTTTTTTGTGTGTCTATTGTAATGATTATGTGCTTTGTTTTATTCTTTATTGAGACGGTGTATTCGATTGACTTTTGGTTGTTGAACCAACTTTCCATTCCTGGGATAAATACCACATGTTCTTATTGTTTAATGCCTTTTATATCCTCACAGGCGTGAGCCACCACGCCCAGCCAGTTTTGCTAGTATTTTGTTGAAAATGTTTATATCTATATTGCTAAGAGATATTGGCTTACAGTTTTCTTGTGGTGCTTTTAGTTTTGATAAAATATGGGTACCAGACAATGAGTTGGGAAGTGTTCCTTCTATTTCTTAAAATAGTTTATGCAAGATGGGTATTAATTCTTTAAATGTTTGATAGAATTAGCCAGTGAGGCCAACTGGGTCTGGGCTTTTATTTGTGAGAAATTTTAAAGTTAATAATTCAATCTCTTTGGTTGTGATTGGCTTATTCAGATTATCTATTTCTTCTTGAGTCATTTGGTAGTTTGTGTCTTTCTAGGAATTTGTCCATTTCATTTAACTAGTTTGTTGGCATAGAATTGTTCATAGTATCATTTTTTATTCACTTTAATTTCTATGTTGATTTTTCCTTATTTTTCTGAGTCTTTTCCCTTTTTATTCATTTTAATTTCTGTATTGATTTTTCTTCTCTTATTAATTTTAATAGTTTGAACCCTCTGGTCAGTTAGCTGAGGAGTTGTCAATTTTGTTGCTGATCACATCTCACTTTTATAATTGAATTGTTATAAGAAGACATAAGAACTGAGAGGCAACCCCTACAATGGAGAACATTAAGGTACACTCGAACTTTTCTGCCCATTCCTCCTACATGCCAGTATGGTTGATCCCAAGTTTCTTTCATTACTCTCCTCTCCATCTGTTGTCTGGAATGTAGGTAAGGTGAAGCTTGGAAATTGTATAGCCACACCGGGAGCTGGTGCCGTGGTGATTTTCCAACAGTGATAGGCCATACATGGTGGAAAGGGTTTATTTCATACCATGCACTTGAGATAGACGAAACCACAGTCCTGTGACCACATGATCTGATGTCATAACTCACCGATACTGTTTTTGTCGTGTTTCCAGTTCTTTACGTCGGTGTTGCTTGAGAATGTGAATTTGGTCATCTCGGGCCAACTTTGCTGTAAAGAAAGAACAATGTGAGAGGAACCTTAGGAAGAACAATAACAATGCCCAGTGTTCAGGCTTCCCTCAGATGCCCAGCCTATGCCAAGGGCTTTAAGTGTATGACCTCATTTATACCTCAGAGCACTTCCCTACTTAATGATGAGAAACCGAGGCTTGGGGAAGTTGTATAGCTTTGCTCTTGAACTTTACCCAACGTCACACACCTATTTAGTAGATTTTCATGATAAGACTCAAGTGCTCTTAGCCACTCACTTTACAAGAGGCAAATCCAGTTCCTCATCCTCTTGCCCACTCAGTCAGCAAGCCTAGGGGCCCCTGCCTTTCTGTGCTTAGAGAATCATGCTCAGATTCAAGAGCAGGGCTTGGTTCTCATCGGGCTTGGCAGGTGCAGTACATGCCACCTGAGGTCCTAACCTTCTACTCAGCCTCCCAAGCCTCTGCAGGGACCTGAGGGCCTCTGGTGCAGAGCTGCCTTTATGTTCCAGGGCAAAGGCATTTCGTGGCCCTTGGTGGGTATCTTTAAATCACTGCAGAATAGTTTACTCCTCTTCTCTGCAATTCTTATACTGAGCAGACATGGGAGTTCACTTTGGGTTTTAGTGTTGCCTGTGCGAGCAGCAGTTCTTACAGCTCTGTCTTTCTAAGTCCATTTGGTTGCTTCATGGAGAAATGTGTGACTTAAGGTTCAATACACAGACAATGACACAGCCTGGTTCCTTGTGGTACCTACATGAAGGATTGAGAATTAGCTCCATTCTAAAAGGTTGCAGTGTCCTAGAAGAGACACAGGTGCTTGGACTTGGGCTCTGTCACTGAAGCTGTGTGACCAAGAGTTGCCCTGACCCCCTCACATGTAAAATGGACATGATAATGTCGACTTCTTCAAGTCATGGTGTGTATTTGGGGAGAGAATGCAGAAAATCCCTCCACACGGCGCCTGGTGCCTGGCACCCAGTAAATGCCAATGGATGGGAAAAATGATCATTATCATTATCATTATGCCTGTAGTCATCATCGGCTTGAGTGTTCTCTTCTCCCTCTGAAAGCATCTTATTTCTCAGCCTATCCTGCTGGTATCTCTCACTGCAGGAGTTGGGGCAAGCTAAGATTAGGGCTGCTTCTCAGAGCCTCTAGAGCAGCTGAGGTCATATCATGACCACTCTTTAAGCTATTACTTAAGGCCAAGCCTGTGAACACAGCCCATGGAGCTGTGAGTAGGGGGAGCCCAGATCTCCTGAAAATAGGGCCTGGAATAGTTTCTCTAGCTTTTGGTGGTGAAACATCATGTTTTAAAACTTTATTTTCAACAGAGATTGATATTTTTATAAAATACAACAAAAATTAATTACTAGAAAAATGAAATTTAAAAAACCTAAAGATATTCAAAATGCAAGTCCTGCTTTTTCTTATTAGGTGCAAAAGTCATGAAATTGTTCTGTTAAGTTGCTATTGAAGTTTCTAAAACCCCTACTCTCAGTCTTTGTATCTTATTTTGTATTTATTTTATTTTATTTTATTTTTTTAGTGACAGGGTCTCTTTCTGTCTCCCAGGCTAGAGTAGAGTGGCATGATCATAGCTCCATGCAGCCTTGAACTTCAGGATTCAAGTGATTCCCCCACCTCAGCCTCCTATGTAGTTAGGATTACAGACACACATCACCACTCCTGGCTAATTTTTAACTTTGTTTTCGTAGAGATGAGGTCTCTCTACGTTACCCTGGCTTGTGTTAAACTTCCTAGACTCAAACAATCCTCCCACTTTAGGCACCTAAAGTGCTGGAACTACAGGCTTCAATCTCTGTATTGACCTATTTGCAGACCTGGACCCAGTTAGTTCTCAGACCACACTCAGGCCACACTCCGAGCTGTCTGGCCCACAGCACCTCCAGGCTAAGGCATCTTCATCCCTGAGCTTGGAACTGGGGCCCAAAAAGGAAGATCAAAGGGATACCTCTACATTCTCCCCTGGGGATGTAAAGCCAGCCAGGAGGGGAGGCTTGAGGCCACCGAAGGTAAGGTGAGTACTAATGGTGACAATAACTGTTATCATTGGCTATGGGGGTAATTCTGGAGACACCCAACATTCATCATCTCTAATCTTTTGTAAGAAAACAGCCAATCCCTTGGGCACCTCGACTCTGAGAAGTTGGATCTCTTCAGTTTCACTGGTATGAATAAGTCAGTACATGCAGAATTACATCACACCAAGTTTCAAAAAGAGAATGGCTCTGTCTTCCTGGTCCCGAAGGTGTTTGAAGAATCTACCCAATGGCTGATGAAGTTCTGGGAGCATGGCAGGATGAGAAAGCCTGGACTAATGGTAGAAGAGCTCAGTGGGGCAGGCCCCAAGGACTGACACAAGTGCCTTAATGAAACTGTCCCTTTACACAGATGCTCTGGATCTCTGCGGTCACAGTAATGGTCCTCTGACATTCATGTTCATCCAAGGTGTAGTGGTGAAATATTAAGATTTAAGGGGTGATCATGTGGTGGGTGATTGAATCACTTGTAGGCTGGGCCCCTCATTTTCAGGTTGTTCAAGGGATTGGTTGTTGTGCCATATGGTGGATTAATAATTGGCCACAGTCGGGCATGGTGGCTCATGCCTGTAACTCCAGAACTTTGGGAGGCCGAGGCAGATAGATGACCTGAAGTCAGGAGTTCAAGACTAGCCCGGCCAACATGGCGAAACCCCATCTCTAATAAAAATACAAAAATTAGCCAGGCATAGTGGTGGGAACCTGGAATCCCAGCTACTCAAGAGCTGAGGCAGGAGAATCGTTTGAAACTGGGAGGCAGAGTTTGCAGTGAGCCGAGACTGCGCCACTGCACTCCAGCCTGAGCAACAGAAGGAGACTCTGTCTCAAAAAAAAGAAATAATAATTGGCTACAAATTATTTGACATTCCTTCCATTGAGAGGTGGGGGTCTCCATTCCCTCCCTGGAGTCTGGGTGGGCTCTGTGACTGCCTGAACAGTACATTATGGTGGAAGTTACACTGCACCAGTTTCCAGGCCCAAGCCTGAAGAGACTGGCAGCTTCCACTTTCTGTGTCTTAGAAAACTTGCTCTTGGAAGCCAGCCATCATGTAAGAAATACAAGTACCCAGGGGACACCAGGCTGTAAGAAGCCTTAAAGAATGAGACTCCATATGGACAGAGAGCCCAAGGAGCCTAGAGGTGCCACACACGTGAGAGAAGTCCCAGTCCCCTCAGCTGATGGTACATGGCCATGGATGAACTGCCCAGTGGAGCCTTTCCCAAACTGCTGACCTGCAAGACCATGGAAAAAATTAAATGGCTGTTTAAAGCTACCAAGGTGGTTGGTTTCACAGCAGTAGAGAGGGGAATTTGCCGGACAGCTTCTCTATGCCCACCCTCCAACTTGTGCCATCCCTGAAGATGATCAGAATGAGATGCCTCAGTGGGCTTTCCACTGGGAACCCTGACAAGATAGGAGGGAATGTGGAGAGCATGGAGGGGCTGGTTACTCCCTAGTACCTTTCTACTGAGGGCCGCAGCTCCTCCAAGAGTGCCATCTCCAGGATACTTCTGGATGACTCCCGCAATCTTCCCCTGGTCCCTGCATCAGGACTAGTAGTGCTGCACGGTCTAGTGCATTCTGCACGGTCCCTCTGCATATGGGCCCACACCTCTGTGAAGTCCCTTTCTTAAACCCTCATCCTAGTGTACCATCTGTTTTTTGCCAAGACGGGCTGAAGGATCTGGAGGAAGAAGGGCTTCATAACCAACACCTTGGGTGAATGGGCAGAGGGAGTTTCAGAGCCGGCATTTTCTAACTACCAGAAAAAGAGAAGTGCCCTATCCACAACCTTCCACATTCTGACCACCACAAGAAAAAAAAAAACTTTGTGATTTTGTTTTCCTGTCATGAGGTAGGGGGACAAAAATCCTCTTATTTCCATGTTCAAAAGTATTCCAGAAATTTGGTTTCTTAAGTCAAATTCCACAACAGAAACAATAGGATGTGGCCTGATAGCTTAAAAACAGGTAGAGAATAACTTTTTTCTTCTTTGTCTCAGTTTTCTTAGCTATAAAATGGGGTGGCAGTCATCGCTTCTTACCTCCTCCACCAAAGTTCTGTGAAGAAGACACTAGCAACAGAGAACTTGGCAAAGAGGAAGACTTTGATCCTGTCACGGCAGAAGCAGCGGCTTCCTCTTATTATTACAGTGGCTGCCTGGCGTTTGAAGGCTTCTTTCCAGGTTTAGACGGAGAGCAAGCCAAAGGGCCATGACTTGATGTGAGGCAGAATTTTGCCAGGCACGCTAGGAGGCTGGGCGTGCAAGGCGGTTCATTCAGGGAGGGTGGCCTTGGCTGGCCTTGACGCCTGCTTCTCTGTGTCGTGCTCTGTACCAGGTCGGTTGTGTGTCCCTTACAAAGAATGACCTCCTGAGAAAGTGCCATACTGGGGTCTGCACATCTGGGGGTCTCACTTAAGGGGAGCAGATTTGAGGTTCTACTCTCTTACAGCAAAAGGTGAGACTTTGGGTTAAAGAAATGGTCACTGTGATTCGCAGACCTGTTCATGGCCCTTTGAAGCTGGCACTTGGGGTGCTCCTTCTCCACCCTTTCCCTCCCTAGGACTACATGGGGCACCCCAAGCCTACCTGATCCCTACTGTGATCTCACAGAGGGCAGGCTATGAACCTAGAAAGTGATGCCACACCCTGGCAACTGGAGAAGTGCCCCTCCAGGGGCATGCCCATAGGTATCTGCCTCTACGGACCCTTTTACCCACTGACAAAAAGGGGAGCACACCCCTCCCCTGTAGAACTGTAGCACAGTGAAGCCTGGGGCCACCCGCCCCACCCTCAGGGGCTTGCATGTACCCCAAGGAAGGTCATGCCTCCCGCAGGTGCATCGAGGCACAGGGCAGGGCCCTCCCACTTCCCGCCCCCGCACGGGTGTGTCATTCCTCCTATGACTACAGTGCTTTGAGGACAGGAAGAACTTTCGGTTCTCAGGAAGCCCGGGACAGAAGGGGCCTAAGCCGCTCACCGCGTCCGTCCCTCAGGACAACCTCGCCGTCGCCAGTGATCCAGCGGTAGCAGGGGAACTCGATGTAGTCGCCATGGGGCGTCTTCAGCGTGATGTACTTCAGGTACCAGTCATCGTGCAGCCAGTACTTGCGCTTCTCGATTTTGACCAGCTGGATCTCGCCCAGTTCTTCATCCACGGTCACGTCGTAGGAATCCACCTGGGAAGGAGAACAGGCAGTCAGGCCATGCGTGGTCTTCTGAGCCTTTGTTCCGGAGGCGTTAAGAATTTGTCACCCCAAAGTATGCTGCTTTGGCATAGGGACTATGTTGAATGAAAAGCACTTAAAAAAACAGCAGGTGCAAGATCACTCTCACCTTTGTGCTGTTTCTTAGAAGCCGGAGATGAAATTCCCTTGTGAAAGATGTCCTCCTTATACCAAAAGGAAAGTAACACTCTTTTCATCAAGATCGGGAAGTTGAAGCCAAAGGGGCTTGGGCTAGGGCCAAAGAGACTTTGTACAACAGGCCTTGTACAACGAACCCTTACAAACAGACCTTGTACAACTAACCCTTAACCTTCTGCCCAATTACCTGCCCTAGCCCAAGCCCCTTGGCCTTATCACATTTCATGACTATTCATCCAACGCAGCATCTAAGGGGAATTGACTCTAACTGCTTCTTGGAGTCTTCACTTTTTTATGATGAAGACTTTTCCATGCCACATACTACTTGTATTAAATAAATCTGTATGCTTTTCACCCATGAATCTGTCTTATGCCAATTCTTAGGCCCAGATGAAATGGGAAGAGGTGGAGTTTTGTCTCCGCTACAGTTCATGGAGCCAAGATTCTTCATGAACACCTTAAATGAACTCCTGAATTCATTTAGCCAAGACATTAACCAAAGGCCTGCCCCTAATAAGGCTTAGTGCTATGACCCAGGCAGGTGACAGAGATGAACCAGTCCTGAGCCCCGCCCTTGAGGGGAAAGAATCCAGTGAGCCAGGATGGTGCTGCGCTGCTCAGGGGGCAACATCTGGTGTCTGCACTTAGCTCAGGCTGGAGGATGGGGAGACACCTGGGCTCATGCCTGCACCTGTGAGGCTATGCCCAGTGAGGGTCTGCAGCTGCCCCCACAGGGGACAGTCGTATGGGAGGCCTTTACAACTGGTGATGGGCTTGCTGACAGCGGATCCCCACAATGACTCTGGGAGCGCAGGGGAGTTATGACCCCTTCCACAGATGAGGACAGTGAGGCTCAGTGTCACCCACCTCTGCCACTTGCCAGCAGAACTGGAGTCCCACTTCAGGCCTTTCCATTACAGCCACTTCCTCTCGCTCCAGTTTTTGGTGGGGCCAATAAGTGAGTGAAAAGGATGAGGCTTAGCTACAGGGAGCTCACAGGGATTCGAGTTCTCCTGGGACACTGGCAGTTCACAGCCCCAGGGTGATACCCAGAGAACAGTGAGACCAAGTGGATCCAGCTGCACCTGTGGTATTACTGGTGGCAGGCTGAGGCTGGCCTTGCAGCTAGAAGGCACCACCCCAGGTATATACAGCACTGCTGCCCAGGCCTCCCGGACAGGACTGCTTGGCCCCTTCCCTGGCAGGCTCCTGCCTCCAGGACACAGGTGGCTCCGAGACAGCAACCATAGCTTCTGGAAGGCTTGCGCCTCTGCAGCAATGGATGGCAGACAGGAAGGAGGGATGAGAGGCTCAGGCACTGCATCATGCATTCTGACGACCAATGAGTTTGGAAAGCCCTGGACTTGATGCCCTCCAAGGCACTTTCTTTTTTATTTTAAGACCGAGTCTCACTTTGTTGCTCAGGCTGGAGTGCAGTGGCTCGATCTCAGCTCACTACAACCGATACCTCCCTGGTTCAAGTGATTCTCCGGCCTCAGCCTCTCAAACAACTGGGACTACAGGCATATGCCACCACATCTGGCTAAGTTTTGTATTTTTGGTAGAGACAGGGTTTCACCATGTTGGCCAGGCTGGTCTGGAACTCCTGACCTCAAGTGATCCACCTGCCTTGGCCTCCCAAAGTGTTGGAATTGCAGGCATGAGCCACTGTGCCTAGCCCCTTCAAGGCGCTTTCCAAGCCCTATTCATCAACCCTTGAGCTTTATCCCTGGCGGCAGAACCTAGTGTTCTTAACACGATGGTGAAGTGGTGGGGGCAAGGGGGATCATCCCTTGTGTGGGCCCAGGCATCCCCATTCCATGCCCTGTCTCCAAGCTGCCAGGAGGACCCCTGGCAGAATGGGAAGTTGGGTGTTTTCAGCAAACCTCTCGACTCTGAGCACTGTGAGCAGTTTGGGGTGGCTGGCACTGAGGCCAGACGCTTGTGGTCAGAAAGCGGAAGCTTCCTCCTTGTGCTCTGTGGTCTAGGCCAGAGGACCTAGGAACAGTTTCTGATGACAGATGAGCCAGGCCCGTGTGCAGGGATGACATGTCTTGGGTCCAGTTACATGTGGACAAGCCTCAGCCCCACCAGAATGCCCTCCTGCAGGGAGAGTGCCGGCCTCACCTGCTGCCTCTGAGAGAGAGCCTTCCTGCCACAGCTTGTCCTCAGGAGAGCAGGGCTGCAGACAAGGCCTCACAGATCCCAGGACCCACCGGATCTCGGGCTGGGGCCCTGTCTGTCTGTGCCGCTGCGGTGACTCCTGGGGAGAAGTCAGCAGGCCTCAGGAGGCAGAGCTGTGGAGAGGATCCCCAGTGAGACCCTGGGACAAATGATCTGGGAGGAGGAGAGAGTAAAGGACGGGTGTTGCTCATTTGCTCACTGGGTGTCTTCTGGGGTGGAGACAGAAGGGAGAGTTCTGTGCTGAGGCATCATGGGCAGGGCAGGCAGGCTCTGATGGGACAGGAGTCTCAGCATCTCAGGGGCTCGGGCCCGTCTGCAGGAGCAGAGTGGAGGCTGAGTGGTCCAGGAATAGACACCTGTCGGGCCTGCCCCACGCCAGGCCTTGCACGCCCTGGGGATTTACAGGGGCCTCAGCTGCAGGTTGTGAGCCAAGACAGATATTCCTGATCCCACTGAGGAGGGGAGAGAAGGAAATGAGGGGCAGAGGGCTGGGTGGGTCTGGAGCTCTGAATTCGCATCCCAGCTTCAGGCAACTAGCTGGACGGCCTGGGCACATTGCTTCATTCTCTGAGGCTGTTTCTTCATCTACCCGAGAGAGATAACCCCTCACTGGCAGGACCACTGAGAAAACGAAATAATACCATCCTGGGTAGCCTCCTTTCCCCAGAGGCACAGGCCACCAGTTGTGCACATCAGGACCAGCAGTGCCCCCTCGCGAATCCAGGGGGTTGCAGGGCAGTGGGCCCCACACTGCCTGTGAGCTAGCGTGGGCCCCTGTGCCTTGGCCCCTTCATGACTACATGTGCCAAGCCGAGTAACTGGAGCTCACGTGGGAGGAAGAAACTGAACCTGTGACCTCAAACCCCTTTGCTCAAAGCCCAAAGGAACTCCTGAAAGGGTGGAGATAGGGCCGTGAGGACAGAGGGAGAGTGGGAGGCATTGTGGGTGCTGGTGGGGCAGGCAGAGCAAGTCCATGTGCAGTGAGGACTCGGGGACGGCCACCAGAGGCCTGGGCCTGGTTCGAGTGTGGCTGCTGCAGGGAAGTGGCTGCCTGTGGCTCCGAGGGGCTGGAGGAGGAGGAAGGTGTCCCTGGGGGATTGATGCCAGGAAGGCTGGGGTGGGGCAGGAGGAGTTGAAGGGGAAGCTCTCATGGGAGGGAGAAGCCCAGCACCCTGAACTAACAGGGGAGGGAGACGGGCTGGGGAGGCACTCCAGGACTGGGTGGACCCCACAGGGAGGGCCTGATGTCTACCTGGGGGTGGTGACTCACACGAAGAGAGAGCAGCTTCTCTGATGGAGTGCACAGTGGGGTGACCCTCCAGCATACCTGTGGTGCAGTCACAGGGGACTGGGACACTCTGGGCCCCTGCCCCACCCACACCTGCAGGTACCTGGTGGAGAGAACCCGAGTTTCACTTGGGATGAAATCACTAGGCAGATTTACAAGGACTTCATCTGCCATCTGATGGGGCCTTCCACAGTGGGAAGGGCCAGGCCTGCAGTCTAGTTGGTCTATGGCCAGCCAGAAGCTTTGCTGGTGCTGGCTTCAGGCCTGATTGTGATAAGTGAACAAGGGGCTGAGGGCTCCAGCCTGGACCCAACCCAGGAAGTAAAAGACAAAGCTTGGTGACTGTGGTTCTAACATCCCAGGGGCAACTATTGGAAGAATGACAGAGGATAGAGAAAGGCCTCCTCCAGGAAAACACCAGGGTCACGTGTCAAACAACAAAATAAGGTCTTCAGAAGGTATGTGGAACTATAGTGCCCCCCTTCCTCCCTCCCCTCTGGGCCAAGTACACTGGGCTGATGCTGTACTTGTCCATTTGCTGTGACACACTAAATTCTCAGGTGACACAATGAATGATGGTGGGCACTATTAATAGTGGATGTGCCCCAACAGGCTCTTAGGAAGCTCCGGACCTGGCAATGGCCAAGCAGGTAATTATTCTGCTTTACAAATAGAAACTGAGGCTCAGAGAGCACTGGTGGCCTCAAGATCAGAACCCACACCTGTGTAATGGCCAAGCCCAGGTGCCTCTCACAGTTCCCCAAGGCCACATCTTGAGAAAGGCCCTGAACCTGAAGCTAGAAGGCCCGGGGTGAGCCCTGGTTCGTACCCTGGATGGAGTGTCAAGGGGCGATGTGGAGTGGCATGGAAGGACAGGGAAAAGCTTCATAAGGGTATTTAAAGCAGGTTTTGGAGGCTGATCAGGTTTCAGATGGGAGGTGAGGAGGATGGGCATGGATAGGGCATTTCAGATGTGGGGAACTGGGAAGGCAGTGTCCCCGGGGGGATTACATGTGAGAGGAGGAAGGCTGGACACAGTTTCTGTGGACAGAAGTGAGTGGTGTGGTGGTGCAGATGCTGGAGAGAGATAAGGGAAACCTGCAACTCACCAGCCTCATTTCACAAGGGACCACTTTGCTGATTTAGCTTGTTGCTTTCAACTTTTTAGTGGATATGTAGTTTTAAAGCTTTTGAATATTTCAGCAAAGTGTGAGTTGGTCAGTTTTAATGTGAGCTTTCTATCAGCCTTTTTCAGCTGTCTTTTCATCTGTCTTTCATCAGATCTCTGCTGTTGCTGGGACAGGGAGACGGATCTCTGCAGAAGCAAGGATGTGTGCCCTACTCCCAGGTTACCCATCTTGGAGGAGGACTAATGAGGGGCTTGTGGGAGAAGGTGGCTATAGGGCAGAGAGGAAGATTATGGGCCAAAGGAGAGACTCAGGATGAGAGAGGGGGAGGCTACAGGGAAGAGCTGAAGACAGCAAGGGACTGAGAGAGGGACGGGGGCAGTGGATAGGGAAACCAAGGGGCAGAGGAGGGAAAAAGCTGGAGATTGAGGGAGCAGAGAAGCAGCCTCTGAGGGGCGGCTGGAAGACAGAGTGGAGAGGAAAATCAGAGCAGAAAAGAAGGGAGAGCTGTAGGGCAGAGGGCAGAAATGGGGGGCATTGAGGGAATTGGGAGCAGGGGAAGGAAGAGGAGGCAGAAGAGGGGGCAGAATGTAGGGAAAAGATGGTTCAGAGGGGGAGACTGGGAGATGAGAGACAGGCTGAGGGTATTAACAAATAAATATTTTTACTCCACTAACGGTCCCATTTCCAAGAAGGAGGTTTTCTAGAATTCATTTTTTATGAATGTAAGGGTACTCACTGACTATATTTAAGAAGCATGTATCATTATAAGACTTGTCTATACTTGCTGAACACATTCAAGTATCGTATATTAAACACCACCCTATTGCCCCTAGGTTTCGTAAAAGTACTAGCACGGAATGAAATGGGGCAACTAAGATTTCTCAAAAAATCTTCAGATCTTTTACAGTCATCTTATCCGATCTGAATTACTTTAAATTTAAAGAAACAAATCAACTGGTTGAATTTGCGTAGACTTGGGCTAGCCTCTGGAAATCAGGCCATTCTGTGTGGGATCCCGGCTTTCTCCAGCAGACAGTGGGGGGCCAAGGAAGACACAACCGTTTACAGGATAATCCCACCTTCGAAGGACTTGATTCCCAGTCCTGACTGAATTACTATGCGGAACTCTGATGAGAATAAGCAGGGATTTGTGACTCACTTTATTCAGGGAAACATCAGTCCTGTCCGTTATTCGACTTAACTATGCCTGCAGGAGGGGGGTGTTGACTTGCCAATAACTTGGAAATGATTGAATTGTGTGGAAACACCTTTATTGTTATTGTTACCATAGTTAACAGATTTTCACACTTTTCCCCATAAAATGGGATAGCCTTGTCTTCTCAGCAAGTACTTCCTCTAGGGTTTCTCTTTTACCTTTACCCAAAAAGGATGATTGTCTTTACAGATACCCAGCTGGGAGAATGAGGAAGTAGTTCTGGGCTGGGCAAGAGAAAGCATGGAGTAACTTTGCATCAACAGGAACTTTCTCAAAGGCTGATTTTTTCAAGGAACCTTTCACCCCTAGCTGGTTCCGCACCCTGCTGTAGGCCCCCTCTCCAACCCCCGCTTGTAGCCCTTCTAATCCAATGGAAATGTGATATGCAAATCTCTCCTGAAATTTGTGCCTGGGATTCCAGCTGAGGTGTTTAATCACAATGTCATTTGAATGACTTCTCAGGGTGGGGAAGACAGGCTGAGAGAGAAAGGTAAGGGACAGAACAGTATCTTCACTCTGTCCTGAGACCCCGCTATTGCCACATCAGCATGTCTCCTCTGGGGGAAAAGCACACACGGGGTGCCCGTGCTATGCAGTGTGAGCACACCTATGTCCTTTGCTTCTAGAACCTTGCGGTGTGTGGAGGAGAATGGGGGGAGGCACTTACAAAGGGAAAGTAGTCTGCACCCTGTCCTTCTCCTCTAGGTGTGGGGGAATCCATGAAATCATGGAAATAAATGAAGGTGTGTCAGAAATGGCAGAGGGTCATCACCCCAAATGGATGACACATTAACTCCATGGCACCATAGTCCTCAGGGCTGGTTCCCTGACTGGGGCAGCTAAGCAACTGAAGGCTGCTCTTGTACTCCATGCCTAACTCTTCTTGAACGGAGCTCAAGCCAAGCTGATGGTGAACTTGGCTGATGGCCATGTCAGGCTACCCGGTGAGGGTCTGAGGATCCTGGGTAGGAACTGAGCCCATGGAGAGCTTGGAATCCAGAAAAAGAGGAGAGTCATTTTTACTTACGTTAGGCTCTGCACACCTAAAACATGACAAGTTTTATCCAAGAACAATCAGTTGAAACATGAACTTGCCAGTTATATTTGTCCATTATGAGCAATTTCATATGGTTTGATCGAATAGGAAACTAAATGGTGAGAAGACAGCTTGGTAAAGTCTAAATCTTCTTGGTTTAGTTAGGAGCTGGGATGGTGGGAAGGGAACTGATATTCCCTGGGCACCTGCAGTGTTCTGGGACTATTACCAGTCATTTATGGAGCGCTTCCCTTGTGCCAGGTACTGGATTAGGTACTTCATTAAGGGCTCAGTGAGAACGGCCACCTGTCCATGCTCAGGAAAGTTGTGAGGTTGGAATTCAGGTCCAGGTCAGAGTTAGGAACTAGCTTCCAAATGCTGAGGGCTCCCCTGAGTCCTTACACCTAGTGTGGAAGTGTTCCCTGGTGTACATTCTGCTGGGAGGGAGTGCAGCCCCTCCGTTTAGGAAAGGCCTCTCCTTGCCTGGGTTCTCCTGTTCCTTCCCTTTAATTTACTCTGTGGCCTGTCCTGAGAATGTAAGGTGCCCAGGTGCCGTCTGAGCCACCACCAGGTGGGCCTGGGTTCCCTCATGACTCATGGACCAGACTGAAGCCAACCCTCCATTTTACAGCTGGGGAAACTGAGGCCCAGACAGAAGGCACAGTGAGCTGGTGGTCATGTCTGGATGGAACTCAAGCCTCTGGACCCGCTGACCTGCATCCTCCCCCACAGCTCATGGCTGGCTGCTCTGAGGTGTCCTTAGAGTTCTGTGAGCACGACCCCTCCCCATCTCCCTCACCGTGCACCTGTGGAAGGAGCCCAAGGGAGAGCTGGCACAAGAAATGCCGCCCTGTGAAGGGGGCTCCGGAGCCTCCCGGCCGAGACTGTGGAGAGGAAACCGTGGGCCTTCTCCCAGGGGCGCGGGCGGCGCCCTGCAGACCGCACGCGGGTGGCAGCCGCCGCGAGGGGTCCTGGACGCTTCCCCACCAGGACCTACCCGCCGCTGGGAGCCCAGGGCGCGCCCCACCGCAGTTTTGCCCGCCGCGACGGGATCCTGGACGCGCCCAGTCCTGTCCGACCGGCCCTTGGGGCCCCCACCCCGGCCTCTGCCTCCAAACCCGTCCCGGGACGCGCCCCAGCCGGATCCCCGCCCGTGCCGGACCCGCGCCTCGCCCGCGCTCACCGCACCGCGCTCGAAGTCGTTGTAGAAGGGCTTGTCCAGCAGGTGCTTCTCGCTGCAGCCCGCCGAGCCCACGAGGCTGAGGTAGATGTAGTCGTCCGTGCCGGCGAACCACTGGCTGCCGGTGGCCACGGTGACGGTGTAGGAAGGCATGGCGCGAGCCGCGGGCGCGGAGAGCGCGGGGAGCCTCGGAGCCGCGGTCCCGGCGTCCGCATCTGGCGCCGCAGCCTCCTCCTATCACTGGCCCGGGGCCCCGGTCCCCGCCCCGCCCCGGTCACCCCTGCCCCGCCCCGGCCTGGTCCCACGTCTCAACAGGTACTTCCCTTCCACCCATCCCGCGGCGCCGGCCACTGGGGACCTCGCCTCGGGCCGGGTAGGGTACCCCAGCTCCTGGGTCTATCCTCATCGAAGATCTGTTCCCGCAGCCAGGGGACTGGGGCAACCTCGCTGCCACCCCTCATCCTTTAGTTCACTTGGTCTCTACTGCATTGGTTCCACCCTGCGCCCTGTCTGCCTGCCTCGGCGTCGCCCAAGGCCACATTCCTGTAGGCACTGGGATGGGGCTGCGGGGACCCCTAGAAATCTAGGCACAGCCTCTGCCCTCCCCAGGTTCTTAGTGCCACGCCGCGATACTTAGAGGAGGGGGGCTCTGGGAGTCTGCAGGGGAGGAGCGACCCACTGGGGAGTCAGGAGGGCTTCCTGGAGGAGGCCACCCCAGCGCTGATACCCAGGGTGGATTCTGGAGCAGAGGCTCCCTTGGCGCCTTAGCAGAGGCTCCCTCCTTCTTCACTGGCTGGACCTGCGGCTCCGGGTGGGAGGCTGGCAGGCAGGCGCCAAGACTGCGCCCAATCCCGGAGATGACCAGTGGTCCCAGTGGTGTGGGAGGAGGTCACCGCACCTGGACGTGCGGGCTGTCTAAGGAGGCCAGTGCGCTTGGGGAGACTGGGGTGTGTGGTGCTAAGGAAGTCAGGCTTGTGTGGAGAGGGCTCAGTGCCACCTATAGAGTGTCGTGACTGGAAGTTGTCCAGGTTCTTGGCGTTTTGAACAAAGAATTGGACAAGAGGCCCAGCAAAGCAAAGAAAAAGTGAAGCAAAAGAACAAAAGCAGAAAATGAAAGTACAGTCCAGCCTGGGAGCCAGCCGAGCAGTGACTCAAGGGCCCAGATACAGAAGCTTCTTGGGTCCAAATATCCCCTAGAATTGTTTCCCACTGGTCACTTCATACTCACCTTATGTAAATGAAGGTGGACCGCAATTGGTCTGATTGGTTGCAGAAAGCAGCCAACCAGAGGCTGAAATGAAGTTATAAAGGTCAAACTCCTGTGCAAACAGCTGCTTGGTTGTAGAAAGCAACCAGTCAAAGGCTAGGGTGAAGTTACAAAGTTATACTGCTATGCAAAGGAAGACTCCGCTGGCAGTCTGATTGGTTGTGGGGGGCAACTAGTTAGAGGCTGGAGTGAAGTTACAAAGTTGCAAACAGAAGACTCAACCCGAAATCGGTCTGATTTGTTGGGGACAGACAATTTCCTATCTGCCGGCAGAAAAGGTGGGGGGTTTGCAAAGGGAGTAGCCTCTGGTCCTTTTGCTAACTTAGGCGTGGAAAGTTAGGGTTTTCCCTTTAATTTAGTTCTAGGAAGTCCGTGTGAAACAGCCGTAGCTTCCCTGCCTCCAGACCCTATTCTGCCTCATCTCCCCCATGACAGACGTGATCCCTATAAATCTTTATGCGAGGCAGTGAGACTGAAGGTCTTTATTCTGTAACTGCTTCATGTTGGCTTGGGTCATCGTCTCTACCTGTTGGTGATCATGGAACTCTCGCCCTACTCTGTCTAGTGGAGACAGGGTGGCTTCTTGATGGCAGGGGGTGGTGCCTTCACCTGGAACTGGCTGGAAACCTTGTCACACAATCATCTGAAGCTCAATGGTCTCTACGTGAGAGGAAATGAATTAAAAGATTTAATGGGAATTTTGGGAGTGGATATGTATGCCATCAGGAATGTTTGCTATAGAAATGTATTAAAACATTCTGCTTAATTACTGCAAAGGAAGTGATTCCATCTATTTGGAAGAAGGCAATTAAACTCCCAAAATAAAAAATGGCTACAATTATCCACCCTACAGTAAATATGCAACAAAAACACCAAGGAAAGTTGGTAGGCATTTACTTATCTTTTGACTGTCTTCTAAATAGGCACTTCAGGTTTTCCACAGGTTTACAGGTGTAGTGAATGATGGGAACTTGAGGTTCCTGGTCTGGGGCTTCTGATATTGCTGGCTCCATCCTTGAAAGATATATCCAACTATCTAATCCTAATTCTTTGATCACAGAAAGTGTGACCAGCATTACTGAAAATGGTCCCTTCCATTTGGGTTGTAATTGTTGAGCAGGTGATCCCTCCTTCCACGTTTTAACAAGTACCTTATCTCCTGGCCTGATTTTGGGTTGCTGGTTAGTTCCCAGTGTGGGGAGTCTTTGAATTCCAAACTTTTGTAAAGCCTGATGAAATTATCCTAGGTCGACTAGGTATTTTACTAAACCGCTGTTTCGGGGTCAGGAATTAAGTCATTAGTTAGGAATGGCCTTCTGTATAACATTTCGTAGGCAATTATATTTTTTGCTCTAGAGGTATTATGGATCCTTAAGAGGGCTATGGGCAGTAAGCTGACCCAAGTTTCTGATGTTTCCCGACATAGCTTAGCTAATGCTTGTTTTAGAGTTTGGTTAGCCTTTTCTACTTTCCTGGAGGATTGAGGCCTCCATGCTGAATGTACATAGTATTTTATTACAAGAGCCTTAGCAACCCCTTGAGTTAGCTGGGAGACAAAGGACAGGCCAGTATCACTTTGGAGGCTTTGAGGTGACCAAAACTGGGGCATTATTTCTCTTAAGAGAACATTTATAACCTCATTAGCCGTCTCTATTCTGGTAGGATAAGCTTCCATCCAAGCAGTAAAGGTATACCAACAAAAAGGTAAAGGTAGTATTAACAAAAACTCATATCCTCTGCAAGCTGGCATATGTGTGAAATCTAACTGCCAGTCTTTCCTGGATAAGTTCCTCTCCTCGGCACTGGTTCTGTTAGAGGAGGCGTTTTGTTTCCTGGGTTGTTAGATTTTCACAGTGAGCAGGGTTGGCAGACCTGCTTAGCCAGTGAAGCTAAGTTAGCTCCAGTAAAGAGCTTGTTTACCATGGCCAGAGTTGCATCCCTACCCCCATGGAAAGAGGCATGCATGGCTTTTATGACTTTCTACTGGGCTGTCTGAGGGAGATATATTTTTGATCTCATACACCACCAGCATCCTTTTTTCTTTGTCTCCCTTGTTCCTTTAATAGCTGTTCTTCCTGCAGTGGGTACTCAGGTTCTATTGGGGAATCACAGAAAGGAAGTAGTGGTAGGATCTGTTGGGATTGCACCCTGAGGGCTGCGGCTTCAGCTTCTCCATCAGCCTTGCTCTTCCCTTGTGCTATAGGGGTTAAGTCCCTTCGATGCCACCCACAATGAATTATTGCCACAGCCTTTAGCAGGTGTATTGCTTCCAATAGCTGAAGAATTTCAGGCCCACGCTTTATAGGGCAGTGTTTGCTAGTTAGTAGTCCCGTTTCTTTCCAGATTGTCACGTGAGCATGAACCACAAGGAATGCATATTTAGAATCTGTATAGATGTTAAGCTTTTTTCCTTGTCCCAGTATGAATGATTGAGTAAGAGCAATGATTTCAGCCTTTTGTGCTGACGTACCGGGGGCAGTTGCTGGGCTTCGAGAATGGTGTTATGATTCACTACTGCATATCCAGCTTGGTGCTCCCCATTTGCCACAAAACTACTGCCATTTGTGAACCAGTCATCCTCAGAATCTGGAAGAGCCTGGTCTTTTAAATCAGGCCGGCTAATATATGTGTGTGCAATGACCGGCTTGCAGGAATGATCAGCTATTGGGTCTGTGGGCAGCACTGAAGCTGGATTCAGGGTGTTACAGGTTTTAAGGGTTACATCTGGATTGCCTAGGAGCATGGCCTGGTATTTGGTTAAGCTTTCCCCCCTCATCCAGATGTGTCCCTTTATCTCCAAGACTGATGGGGGGTTAGAACTTCCATTGGTGGGCCCAGGGTGATTTTAGTGGCTTCCTCCACTAGCATAGCAGTGGCTGCTACTGCCCGCAGTCAACTTGGCCACCCCAAGGCCGCTCCATCCAACTTCTTTGAAAAGTAGGCAGCTGTTCTGGGTTCGGAACCTTATGTCTGGACTGAGTGCTCCCACAGCTATGCCCCTCTTCTCTGCTACATACAGAGAGAAGGGTTTAGTTAGGTTCTGGGATGCCAAGAGCAGGATCCTGGGTGAGAGCTTGTTTTAACTTGGCAAAGGCTTCTCTCGTTTCTGGAGCCCATTCCATTGGCTCATTTTCAGGCCCCCTTGTTGTAGCATACAGGGACTTTAATATGAGTTCAAAATTTGCTACCCATATTCTGCAAAATCTGGCCATCCCCCGCTCCAAAAATGAAGCTGCTGCTTGGTGTGTGTGTATGTGGCAGGGGGAGGGGGCGCACCCAGACCACATATGGCTTGCAGTCATTCTGAGGATATTTGGTGGGCTCCAGGTGTTAAAACATATGCTAAATATTGAACCTGTTGGAGGGGAATCTGCACCTTCTTTTTTTTTTTTTTTGAGATGGAGTCTTGCTCTTTCACCTAGGCTGGAATACAGTGGTGTGATCTCAGCTCACTGCAACCTCTGCCTCCCAAGTTCAAGCAATTCTCCCTCCTCAGCCTCCTGAGTAGCTGGGATTACAGGTGCCTGCCACCATGCCTGGCTAATTTTTGTATTTTTTTAGTAGGGATGGGGTTTCACCATGTTGGCCAGGCTGGTCTCAAACTCCTGACCTTGTGATCAGCCCATCTCTGCCTCCCAAAGTGATGGAATTACAGGCATAAGCCACCTCGCCCAGCCTCTGCACCTTCTTTTTGGGCACTTTGTATCCCCCGTCTGCCATGAAATTCAAAGTTTTTATAGTATTTTGGTCAGAAACCTCCTGGGTTGGGCTATACACAGGGTCATCCACATGCTGGATTATACTCTCATTCTCCAATCGCAGATTCCTCAGATCCCTCTCTACGGCTCAAAGAAGTGGGGGCTGTCCTGAAAGCCCTGAGGGAGCACTGCGTGGTTTATCCCTGATACTAGGATTCTCCCATTCGAAGGTAAAAGGGTATTGGGACTCTGGGGCCAGAGGAATGGAGAAAAAAGCATCTTTTAGGTGTAGGTCAGAGAACCATTTTGCATCTCCTGGCACCTGAGCCAGGAGGGCATACGGATCTGCCACCAATGGGTGGATGGGGATGACAGCCTCATTAATTATTCTGAGGTCCTGTACTAACCAGTATTCCCCGGTAGGCTTTAGAACAGGTAAGATGCGGTAATGCAAGGAGAATTACAGGATTTTAAGAGACAATGGGTAAGTAATACCTCAACTATGGGTGCTAAGCCTTTTCTTGCTTCCTGCTTAATTGGGTATTGTTTGTTATTGGGAAAATAGCTGGGGTCTTTAAGCTGTATTTTGACTGGCATTTCTGTTTTAGCCTTTTCCAGTTTTCCAGTATCCCATGCCAGCAGGTTAACCTGTTTATTAATGGGATCTGGGACACTGTCTGTATTTCTGACTATAGGCAATTTCACTGGATGATGCTTAAATAGTGCCTCTATTTTAACCATAGTATCACTTCCCGACAAGGGGATTGTGCAGCTTGGAACTACTAGAAATTCCTGTTGGAAGATTTGTTTCTCAAATTGACAAATCAAAGGAGGAGTGAAAAATCTTGTTTGTGGTTTTCTTTCCATCCCCACAACATTTGTGGACCAGGAGGAAAGTTTTCCTGCATAAGAATCAGCAGCACAGAGTAATTTGCCACTGTATCAAATAGAAACAGAATTTCGGTGCACGTGATGTCCAGAGTTACCTGGGGCTCCTAAGTATGTTCCTGGACAGGGGTGGTGAAGAAGACTGTGGGCCCATTCAGTCTTTATCTGATTCCTCCTTTAGCACTACTAGAGTTTTGTCTGAACCAGCCCCTCAGTGGGAGCAGGGGTTATCATTTCTTCAGTGCATGGGGTCATGACTGGTGCCTTTGCATTGATGGCAGGGTTCCAGTGGATGCTTAGTGCATTTCTTTGCCAGGTGCCTGCTTTTCTTGGATTTGAAGCAAAAGCCTTTGCTGGCATTATCTTTATGGCCCTTTGGGTTTCCCTTAGACACCCTTTGGGCATTCAGGGCATTGATGATGATGGCTGCCATAATTTTGGCTTGCTGGTTTTCTTTACTCTGTTCCCTTTTTCCTTTTTCCAGGTGATGATTGTTATACACCATAAAAGCAGTATCAATAAGTTAATTTTGATTAGTTTGTGGCCTCATCTGTAGCTCTTGGAGCTTGTGTCTGATATCTGGGGTGGATTGACTAGTGACATGCTGTGCCATTAATATTTTGTCCTCGGGACTAGAAGGGACAAGATTAGTAATGTTTAAAGGCTTTGTCCAGCCTGCCATAAAACATGGCTGGATTTTCCTCCTTGCCTTGTGTAACCTCCTTTATTTTATCAGAGTTTACTGCCTTAGGTATCATAGTTTATTGCCTTTGTCATTCCTCCAAGGAGGGCCTCAAGAAATTTAGCCCGGTTGTTCATTCCCATGAGGGTGTCATAGTCTCAGTTAGGATCAGTAGTGTGAACTGTGTCTGGGCTTGGGTGATTACCTGACAGTTTAAGGCAAATAATTCATCCAGTTCCCGGTGGGCAGCCTCAAAGATTTGTTCCTTTTCTGAGGGGGTGCAATAGGTTGCTAAAATGAATTGAACATCTCTCCACGAGAGATCAAAGACTAAGGCCAAAGTTCCAAACTTTGACCTGTCTGCAAACAGCGGCTTGAGCGGCGGCTCAAAGGCCCCGATACAGAGTCTTCTTGGGTCCAAATACCCACTAGAAGTTTCCCACTGGCCACTTCATGCTCCCTTCATGTAAATGAAGGTAGCCTGAAATTGGTCTGATTGGTTGCAGAAAGCAGCCATCCAGAGGCTGAAGTGAAGTTACAAGGGCGACACTCCTGTACAAACATCTGATTGGTTGCAAAAAGCAACCCGTCACAGGCTAGGGTGAAGTTACAACATTATTCTTCCATGCAAAGGAAGACTAGGCTGGCAATCAGTCTGACTGGTTGTGGATGGCAACCATTCAGAGGCTGGAGTGAAGTTACAGGTAGCAAAGGAAGACTCCACCGCAATCCGTCTGATTTGTTGGAGACAGCCAATTTCCCATCCGCGGGGCAGGAAAGGTGGGGAGTTTGCAAAGGGAGTAGCCTCTGGTCCTTTTGTTACTTAGGCGTGGAAAGCTGGGTTTTCCTTTCAATTTAGTTTTAGGAAGTCGGGGTAAAACATCCTTAAGTTCCCTGCCTCCAGACCTATTCTCGTGCCTTATGAGGACCACAGGCTAGAAGTCCCAGGGAAGATGCAGGCTCCACAGCACGAAAGTTCCAGGACTGGGCTCACGGGTGGGCTCTCTAAATCGCCGCGGGCAAATACCTGGAAGGGGTATGGAGAAGGCTTTGCATGCTCCTGGGCCGCTGAGGCCTGACCCCCAGGCCCCCGCCTAGTCCCGGCGCCCGCCTCCCCCCCCCCCCCGCCCCGCCCCGCCGCCAGCGCGGGGTCTGACGGGCACATGCTTAGTCGCCTGTAATGGCCTCAGCGAAGTTTAAACACAAGGGCACCATGCGTGGGGCGGCGGGTATGTGAGGTTCCCAAAGGCGGCTGCCTACATTCTCACCAATGTCTGTGAAGTAGCAGAGCCCCTGTAGCATCTCCTCATACTATCTTCGTTTTGTACACATGGCTGATGGTATTGAACATCTCTTCATATGCTTATTGGCTATCTGTATATCTTTGGAGAGATGTATATTCAGATGCTTGACTCTTTGGAAAGTTGGGCTATTTACTTTTTTTTTTTTTAATCATCAAATTGCGTTATTTATATATCCTGGATAGAAGTCTCTAATGGGATATATGACTTAAAAGCATTTTATTGCTTCTGCTGATTGTCTTTTCACTTTCTTGATGATGTTTGAAGCATAAAAGTAATTTTAAGTCCAATTCATAGATTATTTTGTCGCTTGTGATTCTGGGGTCATATTTAAGAAACCACTGCCTACAATAAGATCTTAAAGATTTACTCCTACGTTCTCGAGGATTATTATAGATTTAGCTTTTCATTTACATCCGTGATCCATTTTGAGTTAGTTTTTATGGATGGTGTGATAGAGGAATTTAAATTCATTGTGTTGCATGCCCATGTCCAGTTGTTCAAGCATCATTTGTTTAATTCACTAGTTTTTTCCTATTGCATTGTCTTGACACCTTATTAAAAAGTAATTCATTATGAACAAAAGGGTTTATTTCTGGACATTCCATTGATCTGTAATGTACATGCTATACAGTGCCACATTGTTTTATTACCGCAGTGTTATAGTAAGTTTTGAAATTGGTAAATGTTAATCCACCAGGCTGTTCTTTATTTTTCAATATTGTTTTGGCTATTCTGGATCCTTTGAGATTCCACATAAATTATAGAATCAGCTCGTCAATTTCAGCAAAAAAGCAAGCTGGGATTTTGATAGGGGTTGAGCTGAAGCTATAGATCAATTTGGGGAATGTTGTCACTTTAACAATATTAAGTCTTCTGATCCATAGAATATGTTTTAGTTTATTTAAATCTAATCTCTCTCTTTCCTCCCTCCCTCCCTTCCTTCCTTCTTTTTCTTTTTCTTCTTTTCTTTTTTCTTTTCTTTTCTTCTCTCACTCTTTTGCCCAGGCTGGAGTGCAGTGCTGCAATCTTGGCTCACTGCAACCTCTGCCTCCCAGGTTCAAGTGATCAATTTATTTAAATCTTTTCTAATTTATTTTAAAATGTTTTATAGTTTTCATTGCACTCTTTTTGTTTATTTCTAAATAATTGATTTTTGATACTACTGTAAATGGAATTTTATTTTGAGATTGTTCATTGCTAGTGTATAGAAAAACACTTTATTTTTGTACTTTTTTTTTTTTTTTTTTTGGGGACGGAGTTTAACTCATGTTACCCAGGCTGGAGTGCAATGGCGCGATCTCGGCTCACCGCAACCTCTGCCTCCTGGGTTCAGGCAATTCTCCTGCCTCAGCCTCCTGAGTAGCTGGGATTACAGGCACGTGCCACCATGCCCAGCTAATTTTTTGTATTTTTAGTAGAGACGGGGTTTCACCATGTTGACCAGGATGGTCTCGATCTCTTGACCTCGTGATCCACCCGCCTCGGCCTCCCACAGTGCTGGGATTACAGGCTTGAGCCACCACGCCCGGCCTATTTTTGTACGTTTTATATTCTGCAGACGTGCTGAACTTTTTTATTGGTTCTAATGGTTCGCATGTGTGCACATGTGCACATTTTCTATATGCAAGATCATATCGTGAGCTAGTAGAGATAGTTTTACTCTTCTTCTCCTATCTGGAAGCCTCTTATTTCTTTTTCATGCGTAATTGCCTTAGCTAGAACCTCAGTCCAAGGTTAAATGGAGTAGCAAGAGCAGCCATCTTTGTCTTGTTCCTGGTTCAAGCGGTAAACACCCAGCCTTTCACTATTGAGTTTGATGCTAGATGGGGGTTTTCACAGATGCCATTTATCAAGTTGAGGGAGTTCCCTTTTATTCTATTTTTTAAAAGTGTTTTTATCATGAAAAGATACTGAATCTTATCAAAAAATGTTTCTGTATCCGTCAAGATATGCATTTTTTTCTATATGCTATATTAATATGATTATTTTTATTTTAAAACATTTGATTAACAAATACAAATTGTATGTTTCAAGGTATAAAATGTGATGATTTGATATATGTATATATTGAATACTGATTGTTACAGTCCAATTAACATATCCATCACCACCTATAGTTACCATTTGTGTGGGTGTATGTTGTGGGAGGGCTGGGGAAGCTTAAAATCTGCTCTTATCCAATTTCAAATAATAACACAGTTATAAACAATAGTCACCATGCTGTACATTTGATCCTCAGAACTTATTCATCCTTTTTTTTCTTTTTTGAGACAGGGTTTCGCTCTGTCACCCAGGCTGCAGTGCAGTGGCATGATCTTGGCCGACTGCCACCTTGACTTTCCAGGTTTTTTTTTTTTTTGAGATGGAGTTTCGCTCTTGTTATCCAGGCTGGAGTGCAGTGGCGCAATCTCGGCTCATCGCAACCTCCGCCTCCTGGGTTCAGGCAATTCTCCTGCCCCAGCCTCCTGAGTAGCTGGGATTACAGGCACGTGCCACCATGCCCAGCTAATTTTTTATATTTTTAGTAAAGACGGGGTTTCACCATGTTGACCAGGATGGTCTCGATCTCTTGACCTCGTGATCCATCCGCCTCAACCTCCCAAAGTGCTGAGATTACAGGCTTGAGCCGACTTTCCAGTTTTAAATGATCCTGTCACCTCAGCTTCCTGAGTAGCTGAGACTACCGGTGCATGCCACCACTCCCAGCTAATTTTTTAATTTTCATCTTTTGTGGAGAAGAGGCCTCATCCCAGCCTGGTCTGGAGCAATCTCTTGGCCTCAGCCATTCAAAGTGTTGGGATTGCCAACCTAAGCCACTGCGCCTGGCCTTTGTCTTACAACTGAAAGTTTATACTCTTTGTCCAACATTTTCCTCGTTCCCCACATCCCCTAGCTCCTGATAACCACTGTTGTACTTTATGCATCATCAAGTTCGAAATTTTTAGATTCCACATATGTGAGGTCATACAATATTTGTCTTTCTGTGTCTGGATTATTTCATTTAGCATAAAGTCCTCCAGGTTCATTCATATTGTCACAAATGGCAGATTTCCTTCTTTGTTGTGACTGAAAAATAGTCCATTGTATGTGTATACATGCACACACACACACATCCCCATATTTTATTTATCCATTGATGGACATTTAGATTTTTTCCTTATTTTGGCTAATGTGAACGAAGCTGCAATAAACATGGAAGTACAGAGATCTCGTTGACATACTGATTTGATTCCTTTGGATGTATACTCATAAATGGAATTGCTGGATTGTATGGTAGTTGTATTTTTAATTTTTGAGGAGCCTTTATTCTGTTTTCCATAATGCCTGTTGCAATTTACATTTATATCAACAGTGTACAAGCGTTCTCTTTTCTCTATGCCCTTGCCAATATTCATTGTCTCTTGTGTTTTTTATAACAGCTTTCCTAACAGGTGTGGGGTGATATCTCATTGTAGTTTGATTTGCAGTTCCCTGATGATTAGTGATGTTGAACACCTTTTCATACACTCGTTGGCTATCTGTATGTCTTCTTTGAAAAAAATGTCTATTCAGTTCCTCTGCCCATTATAAAACAGGTTATTATCATTCTTTTGCTATTAGATATGTGAGTTCCTTATATATTTTATATATTTTGATATTAACTCTTTATGAGATACATGGTTTGCAAATATTTCCCTCCATTCTGTAGGTTGCCTTTTCATGTTGTTGACTTTCTTTTGCCATGCATAAACTTTTTAGCTGGATGTAGTCCTACTTGTTTATTTTTACAAAAGTCCGTGCTTTTGGTGTAATATCCCAAAAAACTATTGCTAAGGCCAATATCAAGGAGCTTTTCCCCTATGTTTCCATCTAGGAGTTTTGGTTTCAGATCTTACATTTAAGTCTTTAATTCATTTCAAATTATTTTGAGTCCAATTTTGTGTATTAAAAGGGTCTAATTTTATTTTTTGTGTGGATATGCAGTTTTCCCAACACGATGTATTGAAGAGATGAAATTATTATTAATTTTATTTGTAGCTACTGAAAATGGGATTACCTCCTTGATTTCCCTTTCAGATTGTTTGCTATTGGCATATAGAAATGTTACTGATTTTTGTATGTTGATTTTGTATCCTGACCTGATTTATCAGTTCTAATCATTTTTTGATGGAGTCTTTAAGTTTTTCCAAACAGAAGATTATACCATCTGCGAACGAGGGTAATTTGACATCTCTTTTTGCAGTTTGGATGCCCTTTATTTCTGTCTGTTGTCCGTTCTAGCTAGGACTTTCAGTACTATGTTCTACTAACACTGGTGAAAGTGGGCATCCCCATTTTGTTCCGGATCTTAGAGGAAAGGCTTTCAGTTTCTCTCCATTTCATATGATTCTAGCAGTGGGTCTGTTATATATGTCTGTTGTCTGTTTATTATGTTGAGGTGTGTTCCTTCTATCTTCAGTTTTTTGGTTTTTTTTGAGATGGAGTCTCGCTTTGTCACCATGCTGGAGTGCAGTGGCACAATCTCAGCTCACTGCAACCTCCGCCTCCCGGGTTCAAGCGATTCTCCTGCCTCAGCCTCCTGAGTAGCTGTGACTACAGGAGCGTGCCACCATGCCTGGCTAATTTATTTATTTATTTTTTTTGTATTTTTTAGTAGACATGTGGTTTCACCATGTTGGCCAAGTTGGTCTCCATCTCTTGACCTCGTGATCTGCCCACCATAGCCTCCCAAAGTGCTGGGATTACAGGCGTGAGCCACCATGCCCAGCCCTATCTCCATTTTTTTTTAATGGTTTTTGTCATGAAAAGATGTTCATGAAGAGATGTTCCTTTTCATCTCTGATTTTATTTATTTGAGTCTTCTCTTTTTCTT